>NC_142933.1:88020669-88025669 GCF_046866305.1 Octopus bimaculoides
GACGATGAAGAGAAAAAGAAAACGCGAAGAAAATGTAGGACAGAACGAGCGATAGAAAGGAAAACTTAGTGGTTCAAGCAGCCATTTGTAACTCTCTCTCTCACACACACACACACACACACACACACACTCGCATACACAAAAAAGTTATTCAATTAGCTCTTCAGAAAAAAGAGGTTAAGAAATCTATTCTTTATTCGGTGCAGTATTGTTATCTTGATGATGATACATAACAACAAAAGCAAAAATTGGTTTGTAGAACTGGAAACAGTTACTTATTCTTGTCTGTTATTCTATTTCGTTTGATTTTATTTCAATTTCTTTTCGTTTTCTGCCAGAAAAAAAAAAAATTTAGCGTTCAGCCATGTTTTTTTTTTATTTTTCGATCCAATCTGGCTTTGGTTTTCTTTTTCGAAGTTTGTGCGTGTGCGTGCGTGTGTGTGCGTGTGCGTGCGTGTATGCGCGTGTGTGTGCGTGTGCGTGCGTGTGTGTGCGTGTGCGTGCATGTGGGTGCGTGTGCGTGCATGTGCGTGCGTGTGTGTCCGTGCGTGTGTTCTTTTATTCTTTTATTCGTTTCAGTCATTTGACTGCGGCCATGCTGGAGCACCGCCTTTAGTCGAACCAATCGCCCCCCCCCCCGGACTTATTCTTTGTAAGCCTGGTACTTATTCTATCGGTCGCTTTTGTCGAACCGCTAGTTTACGGAGACGTGAACATTGGTTGTCAAGCGATAGTTGGGGGGACAAACACGCACACACGCACAAATATATACATATACACACACACACACGAACACACACATACGCACACACACACGAACACACACATACGCACACACACACACACATCCCGAGAATGTAGCGCGTCGAGTACTTCATGTAACTTCGGTTCACGTCTCTCAAGTCTAGTCAGTTGATATGACTACCAGCCCAATGCCAGTGCGCCATGTTTATAGTTGTCACATATTGGATGTGCTGCCATGGCGTAGAGGATGTCTATCTCTGCTTAGGAATGCGTAACAGCCTAAAAGAATTAGTGAAGTCTTGGTATATGACACTAGGTCATATTCCATACCACGAATCGGTATATATATATTATATATGTACGTACGTACACACACACGCGCGCGCACACACACACACGTTGTCTTATTTATCGGTCTTTGGGAACTCATATTGCACTGTAGTTCCAATATCTACCGTTAGGCGTCGTTGTCACTCGTGATTCCCGCGATTGTTTTGAATTCAGGTTTGTTTACGTCCGTTTATCGGCTGCTTTCTCATTCTCATTCATTTGTGACTTTATTGTTTTGTCCCCATGGCTCCTAATAAAATTCATAGTGAAAGTGCTAAGCGTCATGTTATAACGCGGGAAGAAAAACTGGCTTTGATAAAACGCCATGAAGAAGGTGAAAAAGTGGTAGGAGTTCCACGATCTTTTGGGATGAGTCAGACGACTGTATTGGCGGTACATAACAAATCTGAAGTCCCAGGGAGGAAGAACTCTGTCATCAATAAGAAAAGGGGCAAAAATCTTTGAAGAAATGGAAAGTCTTCTTTCTCTTTGGATTGTTAGGTTGAACTGTCAGTGTGCTATTATTAGTCAAGAAATTATTCAAGAGAAAGCGTTGTCTTTGAGGACCTGAAGAAAAAATATCCAGATGAGAAAGATGTAGAGTTCAAGGCAAGTCAAGGATGAGATTTAAGGAGCGAAGAAGTTATCATTCCATTAAGAAGCAAGGTGAAAGTGCATCCGTCGACGAACAAGCAGCAGCAGACTTTCCTAATGCATTGAAGAAAATCATCGAAGAAAACAGGTCTTTTTCCCGAACAGATTTTTAACGTAGACGAAACTGGATTGTATTGGAAAATATTGCTAGACCGTTCATTCATTTCTAAGGAAAAGAAAACTATGCAGGCTACAAGGTCTCAAAAGAAAGTGTGAAAAGTAAATTTGGACTAGCCTAGCCTAGAGACAAATTAATTCGACTTAAGTCGTATCTCCTGGAACCAATTAACGACGTAGGGTGAGGTATGCCTGTATATATATATATATATATATATATATATATATATATATATATATGTATATGTATATGTGTGTGTGTACATACATACACACACACACACACACACACATATATATATATATATATATATATATATATATATATATATATATATATATATATATATATACATACATATACATATAACACACACACGCATATATATATCACTGCATTAATGTATCGTCTAGGCTATCGGTTCCAGTCATGCAACACTGATCACAATGCGCTTCGTTTCATTCTGATTGCTTTCGAATAACGCTACTCCGATGGTAAGGCGGGCAGGCAAATATTGCCAGACCGTGGCCGGGTTAACAGCTGAGTGGACGGGAGCAACGTGAAATGAAGTGTCTTGCCCGGAAACACGATGTACTACAGGTCAAGGAATCGAAACCAAGACCCTACGAACAGCACCCTAACTATTACGTGCCTTCTCACACATATATATACACCCAAATACATACAAATGCATATATAGTGGGAAAACATCAGTCGTTCATAAAAATAAAGAATAAAAGAGTCTAGGAAATATCATTTTTCTATTAGCATACTTCTATAATTCCCTCCGAAAATGTTGATCAACGGAGTCTCATTCGATACTTTTTTTTTTGCACAGCATCGAGCCTTCTGTCTTATTTCCTGTATATGAATATCAATCCTTACTTACATGCATTTATATATGTGTGTGTCTGTGTATATATATACATATATACATATATGCATGTATACACATAAATACATTCTTTGTATGTACTTAAATGTATGTCTATGTATCTATAGCCATCTATATAATATATAAATATATATATATATGCAATATACATAAAGAATATATCTGTGTGTATACATACATGCATACATACATACATACATGCATATATATATATATATATATATATATATATATATATATACATACATACATAAGTGTGTGTTGTTATATGTAGGTATGTATATATGGGAAGATTTGGGGGATTTTTTTTTAATGTTATTTTGCTTCGTTCTTTATTTATCATGAAAAATACTTGAAGAAAAAACCACCAGGAGTCGTTATGGAACCAAGTGGATTGGTAACTAACTATAAACGATGTTTACATTTCCTCACCAAGCTGTTACTTGAAGATTCTTTCACATAAACTACCATGTTTTCAATACTTTTAACGAACAACCAAGAAAACGCTAGAGAGTGTGTGTGGAGGGAGACTACTCAGATCTAGAGATAGGGAGAGATTTGAGGTTTGTTTTGTGTGAATAAGGTGTTTTTCTGTGTCAAAGTGTTTTTAAAAAAGGAGCAAGAAGAATAGAAGGAGGTATGTGATATAGATAAGGTATGTTGGAGAGTGGGAAAGAATTCTGTACGAGATAAATAGAGAATAGGTTGGACAGAAAGAAAGAGAAAATGAGAGAGAGAGAGTGAGCGTATATTGGTGTCTGTATGAGGATTAACAAAGTGTAAAGAGGGACGAAAAAATGCAGGAAAAGGGAAAACAATAATGAAAGGGAGTTAACGAAAAAGAGAATGTCTGGTAGATCACAATTCGGAGATAAAGAGACATAAAGGCACAGAGAGAGCGCGGGCGAGAGTTGGGAAAAAAATCAAGAAACTGCCTTAAAGTATGAGTGAAAGGAATTGGTTAAATGTATGTGGATACTTGTTCCTTATATGTATGTGTGTGTGTGTGTGTGTGTGTGTGTATGTGTGTGTGTGTGTGTGTGTGTGTGTGTGCGTGCGTGTGTATTTGCGTGAGCGTCTGTTCTTATACATGCATGCATAGAGAGAAAGATATAGAAAGAAAAAAAGGAAATAAATAACGAAAAAGTGAGAGAGAGAGAGAGATGGATATATATGTATAATATAAATATATGTATATATTTGTATATGAAGACAGGTAGATAGACGGACAGAATAACAGATATATATCCATATATTGTGTGATTACACATACATAAGTCTGAACGTGTGTGTGTATATATACATATATTTATATATATACATACATATATATATACATATATATATATACGTATATATGTATGTATATTTATAGATATATATATATATACATATATATATATATTTAGATATTTATATGTACATTTTACATATGTGTGTGTGTGTGTGTGTGTCTGAGTATGTTTGCAAAATGTATATAAGTATATTTTTGAATGTGCATATCACTATCTCTCTCTGTTTTTCTCTCTCTCTATGTCTCACTATATATATATATATATATATATATATATATATATATACATATTTATATTTATGTTTGTGCACGTATCTATATATATGTATGCATGTATGTAGTATGTATGTATGTATGTATGTACGTATGCATAAGCTCGAGTATATGCTTCACTGTCTCTCTAAAGGAGCCTTTACGTTTGCATGAAAGTGTAGAAGGCAAAAATTGTACGAAAGACCAAAACATACAAGAAAAACAGTAAGGAGAAAAGAATGAAAAAACAAACGATAAAAATCGGAACATTAATAAAGTAGAGTTGTTATTGTTTTATAGAGCTAAAAGTTAGTCGTCATTACTTTGTTTTATTTTTGTTTAGCCGTTTATTTTGTTTGCTTTTTTTCTTCTTTCACGTGAATTTTAACATTTTCTCCTTTTGCATACAAATTTCTAAAAAAAAAAAATGTGTTACGCGTGCACCAATACATAATGCGCAGACATTTTCGGGAACGGCACACATCCATGCACGCAAGCAAACACGTATGTGTTTGAACACATCTGCATGCATGTAATATATGTCTGTGTATATACATATATATATATATATATATATATATATATATATATATATATATATATATGCATATGTATATGTATATGTATATGCATATGTATATATATATTTGTATGTATATATATATATATATATATATATATATATATATATATATATATATACACATATATAC
>NC_142933.1:88035669-88040669 GCF_046866305.1 Octopus bimaculoides
GGTGTTGATTTGTTCGACTAAAAAAGCGGTGCTCCAGTATGGCCGCAGTCAAATGACTGAAACAAGTAAAAGAATAAAAGAATAAATATGTATGTACGTATATGTATATATGGAGAGACAGACAGACAGACAGTTAGCGTAATAGAGACAAGGAGGAAGAAATAGAAATAGAAGAGAGAAAATAGGAAAGGAAGAAGATGCTCTGTTGAGTAAGAGAGAGCGAGAGAGAGAGAGAGAGAGAGAGAGAGAGAGAGAGAGAGAGAGAAGAACAGACTGATAGAGCGTATGTATTATAAATGGGTTAAAGGGAGGCAACTGAAAGTAGATTCGATTATTCGATTAGTTTAGAAGCGACGCGACACTAGCACATGCATACATGCACGTATTTATATATATATATATATATATATATATATATATATATATATATATATATGTGTATATATATGTGTTGTGTGTGTGTGTGTGCGTGTGTACAACATCCACACACATATTGGTGTTGTCGTAGAGAAAGAAAAAAAAGCAATTTAGATCACGAAGCTAGAAAATAGGCCGCGACAAATTGATACACATATATTTCATTATATCTGTCTTAAGTTGTATCATCATCAACATCATCGTCATCAACATCGTATCGTCGTGAAAATCATCGTCGTCATCATCATCATCATCGTCATCAGCATCATAATCAAACTCAACGTTGACTTCTTCACAATCATTTATTATTTAAAAATGTAATATTATTAATATTGTTGTTGTTGTTGTTGTTGTTGTTGTTGCTACTGCTGCTGCTGCTAATATGTTTTTACCATCATCATCATCACCATCATCATCATCATCATCATCATTTTCATTATCATCATCATCATCATTACTGCCATCAGCATTATCTTGACTCTCAATCATTATTCAAAACTTCATTATTATTATTACTATTATTATTATTATTATTATTATTATTATTATTATTATTATTATTATTATGATCCTCATTAATATATGTTGTTGTTGTTGTTGTTATTGCTGCTGAGTAAGATGTTATTTTAACCTAGTTTCTCTTACACTGCTTTCAAAAAAAAAATGGTGGGAGTGTGATCATCCTTATATCCTTATTCCTTGCTCCTGTTTCTCTTTTATTATTATTATCATTATTATCATTATAATTAATTATTCATATCATTTGTAGTAGTTGTAGTAGCAGAAATATCTTCTTTTTTTTAATATTCTTCCCAATTTTACTTATAATTATTTTTTCTTTTATGCCTTCGCTTCTCTCTTGCACTTCTACACCATTTCTCGTCGTCATTTTCTTCTGCTGTTTTTCCCTTTTTTCTTTTTTGTACTTTGTATTTGATTACATTTTATTAACTGCTATCATTATTGCAGTTGTTTCTATTATTAAGATGATGATTGTGATGTTGTTGTTGTTATTATTTTCGCTTTTTTGTTGTTGTTATTGCCGTTGTTGTTGTTGTTGTTGTTGTTGTTGACGTTTTTGTTGTAGTTGTTGTTATCAATACCAGCCAAAGTAGAATCGCTGTTGTTTTTATTAAACACATATAAGACCTAAATTACTTAATTAGTATCGTTATTCCACGCTGATTAGCTGACATAGAGAAATTTGCAAATGCGTCTTGAATTTAATTAACAGCCGCCATTATAACTTTCAAGGCCGCTTAAGAGATTAAATTATCTAATTAACTGTTATATATCGATAAGCAAAAATTCAAGAATACAGCAACAACAATAATACTAATGATGATTTCTTTTATATAATAATAATAATAATAATAATAATAATAATAATAATAATAATAATAATAATAATAACAACAACAATGACAATAATAAATATATAAAATATGATAAAAAAAACTCTGAAAATGTAGTGAAAGGATGTGAGAGATATAGGGGAAAATATATAGTGCCATTCATTCAGACAAAACTTGAAAAACTAAGATGCATGTATAATGCTAGTATGTTCTTGTTTATAATTACATTTGCTATATTTTGTATGTAAAATTGCAATATACATACATATAAACATATATACTACATACACACATTTAGATAGATAGATAGATAGATAGATAGATAGATAGATAGATAGATAGATAGATAGATAGATAGATACATTTCTTTTATTAGCCACACAGGGCTCAACGAAGATGGGACAAATACAATGTAGAACTTTTCTTTTTGGGAGGGGAAAAAAAAGTGGGGGTCGATCAAAAGGGATCGTGGGAAGGAAAAGGGGGTAGTTCGATCAAAAGGGATCAAAAAAAAAAAGGGCGATCAATAGGGATCGTGTATCACTAGATAGATAGATAGATAGATAAAACTTACTTGGAAAAGGAAGCGTGGCGTTCGATCATATAATAATATAAATAATATATAAACATATGCATATATCCATACATATATGTACATACCTACATCTATATGTATACATACATGCATATATGGGTACAGGACATCAAAAGAACGTTAAACACAATGAGAAGCGAAAACACAAAAACGAAACCATAGAAAATGAACTTTTTTCGAACAACGAACAAAACAAACTGAGAAACGAGACCTGCAACATAAAGAGTATACCCTATCGTCAGTTGTCCCCTGTTTCATCTACTCTGCTTTTCGAAGACAAGGACAATACGCGACTTCGTTGAAACAGTCCTTTCCGCAAAGCAAATTTAAAAAAAAATTGGGATTTTTTGCGGAGGGTGAAAGTGTTAACAAGAACAGGACAGTGAGAACAAGACAGTGAAAACAAACGGTGAGGGCTGTTGAGCCAAGACGATAGAAAAATTATTATGAACGCTAGGTAGACTCGTTCAGTTCTTAAGCTTTGCTTACATGTGGAGTTTTATCACCGAGACGCTTTCACGCCTTGAGCGGATTTCCTTTATATTTCCCCCGCAAAGATAGCTCCATCGCCTTCCATCAGCTAGCAAGAGAGATAGTTTTTCACTACCTGCAGCTAAGACGAAAGAGTTTGTGTGTTGGACGAGACTGAAAAGACTTACAGTTTCCTCTTCGATGAATCGCCCTACTTAAAAGAGAAAGTTGAGGAAGTTCAAAGGCAGGTGCTGCTCTCCTCAGTCCAGTAAATATGCTGAAAGGCGAATGAGAGTGGCAAAGATAGCTCGGCTGAGTCACTCAAGCTGAGTACGTATGAGGGTGGGCTGTAAAGATAATCGGCTGACTAAAAAGGAGTGACGCTAGAATTGTGAAATCTTGCATGAATTAATTTCAACTCTTCTCATTAATAACTGCATTGCGTCTTCCCAGGTAAGCTGGCATCTGACTGTTCAAAGAAGATTTCGAAAGTAACAAGTGGTGACATCTCTTGAAAATGGACACATTTTGGCATTGTGGTGTTATCATGCACCTGCAGAAAAAAGGTTTAGCTCCCAAGGACATTCATTTTAAGATAGTTGCTACTGTAGATGAAGCTCCAGCTTTATCAAAAGTGCAAAAGTGGGAGGCTGAATTTGGGAGGAGAATGAAGAGTCTTGAAGGTGATCCAAGTTTTGGACATCCTGAAACTGCCACCACCGAGGAAAACATTAATCGTGTTCACCTCATGGTGATGATGACTGAGGATTGACCATAAATCAAATGACCAATGCTGTTAGAGAAAGTGGAGAAATATTCTGCACAATGAACTTGGCATGACGATGGTTTCTGCTCGGTGGGGGCCACATCTGACACCTGATTAAAAGCGCATCTGTATACCAGGGAACGACAGATGAGCAACATCATTTACTGTTTGTGACCAGGTGATCCATGTTTTGAGGGTCATCTTATTTAATGCCCTGTTACTTCAAAATGATTAAACGGCCAACGAGAAATAACTACCGAATTTCCCTCAATTCACACCCCATTATCTTTACAATCAAAGACAAAGATACATTTGATAAATAATCTTAGAGACAACCTAAATCGACGTGATTGGAACGTTTTCAATGCTGTTGACCGAAGATCTACTTGAGTGGGTCGACCTAGGACCAAACATTAACTCTACCAAGCTTCTGTTTCCGATCGAATCCATCCCAATAATAAACGGAGCTTCGTATTGATTGGCTAAAACCTCTCCATCGATTTCTTTACGTTTCTGATATTGCTGTTTTTTTAGCCTAAGTCATCTTTTATCGATCAGTTCTATTATCAAAGGCGTTCCCTCTGAGGCCATCCAATTCGATTTTTATTTGCAAGAAACCTTGTACCACATTATTAAAGCGTCCTTTTTGTTGTATGAAGGTACGTGTGTGAGTTGAAGAAGAATTGGCTGTTATTTCTAGCAAATTGCGAGTCCACTTAAAATCTCCTGCGTTAGGTTGTATCATCGTTGTTATTGCTTTTGAACAACAACGACGACAATGCGGGAGCATTAAAACAGAATGCTATATGAACCGCCGTGTATATGATACAATGCATACGTGTGTGTGTATGAGTACGTGAGCGAGTGCGTGCGTATGAGTATGTGTATGTGAGTGTGTACACGGACGCACACACACACACACACACACACACACACACACACACACACACACACACACACACACACACATAATTTCCTAGTTTTACGTGAACTATGATGTCCTTCCTGCTCAGGACCTCTGTGGAGGCTATGAATGCTTTCCAGCTCTGCTTAGAGAGCAAATATGGACGATCTAATTAGCTTCCAGCTTTCTGTGACTCTCTCACTGAGATAAGTGATAAAATTAATCAGATAGTCGCGGCATGGGAGAAAATTCGATTCTCGTTCAGTTTCTAAAATATTTTTATTATTTTTTTCTTGTTAGTTATTTTAATTATTTTCGTTCTTGAATTTTTTGTGACTGTTATTTTTGGTGTTGTTGTTGTCGTTATTGCTACAGATATTCATGTTGATGTTATTACATATTTCATTTTTTAATTCATCTATTCATTTATGTATTTAATGTCTCTTAATAATTCACTTCGTAAATATACGTGTGTATTATAAATATCCGTAT
>NC_142933.1:88043169-88045669 GCF_046866305.1 Octopus bimaculoides
GAGGTCAAGTTTGCGTTTTATCCTTCAAAGTTAATATAAATAAAATAACAATCAAACAATAGGGTCGATATTATAGACTAACATCCACCTGCCAAAAAAAAAATCACTGGTCGAAATCAAGATCTATTATAAAAGAGCGCTGGAATGACAGAATCGTTAATGTCGGAAAAACTGCTGCTTTTTTTTTTTTTGTATTTCTTTCGGCTTTTTATCTTTAAAGTTCAAATCCCACCGTGGTCAGCTTTGCCTTTAATTCCTTCCAGATGGATATAATAAAGTATTGTTCCTTAATGTTTTTAAAGCTATTAAAGCCAAGTGGACTGAAGAGATAGCCTAGTGCTTGATTAACATTTTAAATTTTGTTGGAGTACTATCTGACTAGCAATTAGACAACAGGTGGGAATTTTCCAGTCAGTTCTATTTTTCGAGTCTTTAACACTATTAGCCACAACTTCTGATTTTCTATGGAAAACCTCATCATAGATAAGGCCAGTGCCGTTTGGAACATAGATTAGACTGCAGAAAACATTTTCCTGATACGGGTCAGGGAGAGAAAAGCAATCTATGGAGAGTTGGCTTCCGGATGGCCTGTTTAATGATAGATTTGGCCTACGATGATGGTATCAAGATTTTACCATATGAGACTCTCTTTGGATGCAGAGAAGACATTGATTTAATTACATTAAATGTACTTCATGATGTGTTATAAGATAGTGTGTGTGTGTGTTGAGCTTGTGTTTGCGTGTAGGCTCTACGTATGATAATAAATGTTATGTTCTGAGTTCAAATCCTGCCGAGATCTACTTTGCCTTTCGTACTTTCGGGGTCGATAAATTAAGTAACAGTTGCGTACTGGGGTCGATCTAATTGACTGGAGCCCTCTCCTAAAATTTCGGACTTTATGCCTAGAGTAAAAAAGAATAAAGAGAATACTAAAATGAGGTACCAGAATATATTAATTTTATTCTTTTGTTCGTTTCGGTCATTTGACTGCGGCCATGCTGGAGCACCGCCTTTAGTCGAACAGACCAACTCCAGTAACTTATACTTTGTAAGCCTAGTACTTATTCTGTCGGTCCCTTTTTCCGAACCGGTAAATTACGGGGGACGTAAACACACCAACATCGGTTGGCAAGCGATGGAGGGGGGACAAACACAGACACAGACACAAATATATACATACACACATGTATATATATATATATATATATATATATATATGTGTGTGTGTGTGTGTGTGTGTGTGTGTGTGTGTGTGTGTGTGTGTGTGTGTGTGTGTGTGTGGAGGCGCAATGGCCTAGTGGTTAGGGCAGCGGACTCGCGGTTATAGGATCGCGGTTTCGATTCCCAGACCGGGCGTTGTGAGTGTTTATTGAGCGAAAACACCTAAAGCTCCACGAGGCTCCGGCAGGGGATGGTGGCGAATCCTGCTGTACTCTTCCACCACGACTTTCTCTCACTCTTACTTCCTGTTTCTGTTGTGCCTGTAATTCAAAGGGTCAGCCTTGTCACACTGTGTCACGCTGAATATCCTCCGAGAACTACGTTAAGGGTACACGTGTCTGTGGATTGCTCAGCCACTTGTACGTTAATTTCACGAGCAGGCTGTTCCATTGATCGAATCAATTGGAACCCTCGACGTCGTAAGCGACGGAGTGCCAACAAGGCTTTTGGTCGGTCCAAGTCTATAGCAGAAGACACTTGCCCAAGGTGCCGCGCAGTGAGACTGAATCCGGAACCATGTGGTTGGGAAGCAAGCTCCTTGCCACACAGCCACTCCTGTAGTGTCTATAACTACTCCTGCGCTTTTAGTATAGATTTCAATAACAGTTCGCTTATAAAATCGTTTCTCATCTTCGTTTTATATTATATTTATAATTAGTTTAAGCTTCATCGATTTCGAAAAGTTTTCTGTCCAGCAACTGATGTCTCTTATATTACACTTTGCTTTAAAAATTTATAGAAATCCGATAGAATACGTATTCTTTTCAAATCCTTAGGTAAAGTATATAAGGACAGAATGAAATAAACTTATTTCGTAGTTTGCTCATATTTGCGACATATTTTATCGAAGAACTTTCTGAAACAATGCCTTAGTCCCACACTCTGCCTATAACACACATATATAAACGTCTGTTTCTGTCTGTATTCATGTATCTATCCATCTATCGATTTATCTATCTATCTATCTATCTATCTATCTATCTATGAAGCTCAAGGTTGAATAACCAAAAGCAGAGACCTGGTTTGTGGATATCCGTAATTGCATATTTTTATTTGTGCTGTTAAATGTTTTAATTCTGTCTGTTTTCCTCGCATACTGTTTTTCTCTGTTATATTGGTGCGCTACGGTGGATTATTTAAGACTTGACTCTTATTTCTAGCAGCTAGATGCTCATTAAGCATCATTACGATATTTCATAGCTCCTTAAAGCTATCATAACTGCGTTCCACCAATGCTACTACTGGTGATATCATCAAATTTTGAATTTATCCACAG
>NC_142933.1:88048169-88053169 GCF_046866305.1 Octopus bimaculoides
AGCTGCAGCTACTGCTTCTGATGATGATGTTGTTGTTGTTGCTGCTGTCGATGAGGACGATGATGATGATGATAATGATGTTGATGATAGTGGTGATGATGGTGGTTAGCACTTTATTTTTCTTTACTGTTTTTACTCTTGTTTATTACTAATATTTATTTATATTCTCACTCTTCATGTTTCAATATCTCACTCTCCTTAGATCATTATTATTATTATTATTATTATTATTATTATTATTATTATTATTATTATTATTATTATTATTATTATTATTATTATTATTATTATTATTATTATTACTGAAGGCAGCGAGCTGGCAGAATCGTTAGCACCCCGGGCAAAATACTTAGCGTTATTTCGTTCTGAGTTCAAATTCCACAAAGGTCAACTTTACCTTTCATTCTTCCGGGGTTGATAAATTAAGTACCAGTCGAGTACTGACGTCGATGTAATCGACTTGCCCCTTCCCAAAAAATTTCAGGCCTTGTGCCTATAGTAGAAATTATTATTATTATTATTATTATTATTATTATTATTATTATTATTATTATTATTATTATTATTAAAGTGGTGAGCTGGCAGAATCCTTAGCACGCCGGGCAAAATGCTAAGCAGCATTTCATCCGTCTCTATGTTCTGAGTTCAAATTCCACCGATGTCGACTTTGCCTTTCATTCTTTCGAGGTTGATAAAATAAGTACCAGTTGGGCACTGGGGTCGAGAGAATCGACTAAACCCCTCCCCCGAAATTGCTAGCCTTGTGCCAAAACGTGAAAGCATTATTATAACCATCATCGTCGTCGTTCATCTTATTTTTACTCTTTCTCTTTCTCTTCTTAATCATCCTTACTCTCTCCTCTTCTATCTCCTTCTACTTTCCGTCATCATTTCCATTCTTAATTTATCTCATGGTCATCATTATTTATTGTCTTTTAAAAATTTTTGAATCTGGTTGTGAAATATTTAGGCATTTATATACTCATATAGAGTATCTACATAAATGTAATAGATAGGCAGACAGACAGATTGGTAGATAGATAGATAGATAGATAGATAGATAGATAGATAGATAGATAGATAGATAGATAGATAGACAGTTATGTAGATAAAAATGATTAAATACGATAATATACATTATATATATATATATATATATATATATATATATATATATATATATATATATATATATATATATATATATATATACAGGGTGTCTACAAGGTCTGGGTACATGGAGTACATAAAATCATAACATAAACAATTAAATATAAGAAATAATAATTTCTTAAAGTATGTTTTAATCCCCATGTACCCAGACTTTGTGGACAGTAACATCCACCCCTAGGGGTCAGCCACATTTAAGTGGCAATATACTTCACTTTATCGTGCAGTTACTGTTAATACCTCATTTAGAGAATTAACATTGCTTGTTTTCACTTTTTCGATATCAGTGAATAATTTCACTGGAAAAAGATACATACGGTTGCCAAGAATTGTCTCTCTCATCGCAGATCGGTGGCTATCGGACGCTGACGAAGGGAAATAACCCTGAAACCCGGGTCCGTTCGTGCTACAGATCACGATGAGAGGGATAACTTCCCTTGGCAAAACAAACAGGACACAGAAGTGTGTCGATAAGCCAGCTGGAGGAGATGTCCTCCTGGGGCTAAAAGCAACAGTAACATCCACCCCTAGGGGTCAGCCACATTTAAGTGGCAATATACTTCACTTTATATATATATATATATATATAGAGAGAGAGAGAGATAGATAGATAGATAGATAGATAGATAGATAGATAGATAGATAGATAGATAGATATCTGTAAATAATATGCGACAATTATTCGGTAGCCATGATAAAACTCCGAGTTTCGGATGCCGGGGCAGAAACCCACGCCGCCATCTCTTCAGTTATCTGGCCATTGAAAAATGCTATGAAAATGACCGTTAAACAAGGGGAAATTACTGTGTGGTTGACCGTTATTAAGACAAAAGAGCTATTAGAATGATCGGTAAGTGAGGGGAGGGAATAAAGGTAAGGGAGTAAAAATGTTCATAGTATTCGCATAAGCGCACCAGTCCGTGCATACACATGCATGCCCGTACACCCACGTACATGCGCCTATATGTATAAACTCATCCACCCTCGCTTGAAACACGCACATGCTCAGCCACACTTTCGTCAAAAAATATATATAGACGTGTGTATGAACCTTTTTGCGTAAAACGTAATGAACTGCCCAAAATGAGAGACGAAGAGGAAAAGAAACACAGACCCCAGGAGCCTTAAATGTGTGGCATGAGTGCGACTGGATACATGTTCTCACATAAGAGGAGAAAATGAGGATTCAATGTGGGATTCAACGTGGCCAACGAACGTAGCGTGTTTGAGGTCCAACTTAGTCCCCATTGCTACTTCAATGGAATTTTTCTAGAAATCATCAGAGAAGAAGCAATTGAAGTTAAGATGAGTTCACTGACGTGAACAAACGTTGGTGTGTTTGCTTCAACATTGGTGCCGCAATGAAAGATATAATTGAAGGTTGAAACGGCACCGTCATGAAGGCTAATGATGTACAGGGCTTCTACGTGTTATGTGAAAAGGAGTTTAGAAGAACAGAAAGGGGAAGGAAGGAGTTTGAAGAAGTGTAAGGTGTGATGGGAGTCCTTGATGATAGATGGTAGACGAGCAAGTGAACATGGTGGTGGTGGTGGTGATAGCACTGGTTGTGGATGAAGCGGCGGCTGTGTTTAGGAGTAACAAATCTCTCCTGGATATGACCCTTGTCTATCACAGATAATTGTCTCTGAAGACTTTATTATTGATTTATTCCTGATGACCAAATGAAGTGAATGACGTTTCAATAAAGTGTTCTGTCCAGAAACAAAACAAAAGGTCTTTAATCAATTGAAAGCACAGTCCTTGACACTGTACTTTAATTCTTTATCTACTTGGCATTTTCGCCTCTACATAAGAATGTTTGCGAATATCGCATTTCCATTGTTGGCTACATAAATGTTGTAATAATAGCTATTGCTTGGTATCTGTGTCAACAGTTATTCTAATATCCAGTATCGGCTTAATTTACTTTAGTGACAGATAATTTGTGCAAAATAACATTTCTCAAGAAATTTATGTATGTTTTTAGATTTTTGTGTGTGTGTTTTGGTATGTTTTGTTTGTTTGTCTATTATACTTTCAAATATTTGGTTTTGGTTTTGGTTTATATTTTATTATTATCTTTATATTTTATTATTATCTATTTATTTACTTCCTTTTTTTACTCTAAAAATTTGTCGAAGAGAAACAACTGACCGTATCATCGTCTAACAAGGTTTGTAAATTATCAGTTATTTTACTTACAAAACATGACCTAGAATTAAGGCTAAAGTCATCTTTAAATGGAAATCATACTGAAAAGTACAGAAATACGAGAAAAAAAAATTTAGAAAAAATACTGAAAATAAAAATGATGAGATGATTGGTAGTCATGTGGAAAAAAAAACGAACAGGAGAAAGAAAATCATATATATATATATATATATATATATATATATATATGCGTATGCATGCGTATGTATAGTATATATATATATATATATATATATATATATATATGCGTATGTATAGTATATATATATATATATATATATATATATATACACACACACATATGGATACATATATACACAGATAGGTAGTAGTAGTAGTAGTAGTAGTAGTAGTAGTAGTAACAAAATGTACGGTGGAGAGAACGATAAATGTCATCAACACATCTGGAAAGGGAATATGGCGGTGTCGAATTGCTACAAAGAAGAATTTAGAATAAAAAGAATATTCCTGAAGTACGTTTGAGTGAAAAATAAAAAATGAAAATATCTTCTGTAGTGAATTAAAGAAACTGGTTCAACTTTCAGAAGTATAAACTATACCTACACGAGTTTTTTATCTTTTTTTTTTCCTTTCCTGGCTCCATAATGAGAACAGAATTGGATGCACACGGCAAGCAATTGGTAGAAAAAAATGCTTCTCTGTATGCGTGTTTAAGATCTAAAAATAACAATCAAAGTGGAATAATTACAATGAGCTCAGTTGATCGAAATTTAAGGTCAATATAGACAATTTAGATGTAAGTTAAACTGGTGTTTCAAACCAATTGATGAAGCAAAGGACATGTTTTAATTTTATTAGACCTCCTCAAGCGAAATGTATTCTACTCGTTACAATTAAGAATGAGTACTAGATACAGAAAAAGATGAGCTAATAGAGAGGAATATTAAGACAATATAAAATATGTTTGAAGGGAAATATCTTAGGGGAGTTTTCTGTATTTTGAATACAAATATGGTGGTTTTTCATATGAGCAATATTGTTTGTTGATGTCGGCATTCCGTCGCTTACGACGTCGAGGGTTCCAGTTGATCCGATCAACGGAACAGCCTGCTCGTGAAATTAACGTGCAAGTGGCTGAGCACTCTACAGACACGTGTACCTTAACGTAGATCTCGGGGATATTTAGCGTGACACAGTGTGACAAGGCTGGACCGTTAAAATACAGGTACAACAGAAACAGGAAGAAAGAGTGAGAGAGAGTTGTGGTGAAAGAGTTGGTATGTATGTATATATATATATATATATATATATATATATATATATATATATATATATATATATATATATAAATATATGTATGTACATATACATATATATATATGCACATACACACACACATACATATGTAAACACAAACACGCGTATATATATATATATACATATATCCTAGCAGGCACATATGAGCTACGTTTGCTATGCTTAGTCGTTATTTTGAGGTTTTATGTTTTTTCCCCCTGCATATTTACTCATCGGTGAAATTGTAGATTTACAAGTGAAGAAGTAGCAACGAAAAAGATGAGACAGAAAGAAGAGTAACAATTCTGTATTGTTCAAAAGTAGTCATTACAATACAGAATTCCTTTACACAAAATATAATC
>NC_142933.1:88058169-88063169 GCF_046866305.1 Octopus bimaculoides
ACTGATTTGCTTGTCAGTTGTTTGACCTTAACCAGTTGAGCATGTCCCTTGGTGGCTGACAATATGTGCATCTCTGATCATGAGCAGAAGTAGTGGGGGAGCATCATAGCCATGTGTTGAGAGGAATTCTTTGGGGTTTGAATAATTTACCTTTGGAAACATGGGTGTTTTGCTCAACATCCTTAAACAAACCTTGTTCAGGGACATTTTGAGCGGGATGTGCTACTCGACCTGAAGAAAATTCTAACTGGGCCCCACCTGCGGGGTCATGCGGTGTTTATCTTGATATAAGATCACCGAATAATTGTCACATATTATATTTACAGATAAATTCTTCTGTTTACATAATATCGAGGTCTCATTCTTAGTTGTCTTACCATTTCTATCAATATTATATATATATATATATATATATATATATATATATATATATATATATATATATATCATAGCCCGAGGCTATAGTAGAAGACACTTGCTCAAGGTGCCACGCAGTGGGACTGAACCCGGAGCCCTATGGTTGGGAAGTAAGCTCCTTACCACACAGCTACGCCTGCTTTAATGCTAAATCACTCGGCTTTGTTTTGGGTTTTGGGTGGGTAGAATTTCCGCTGTTTTTTGTTACACCTAGCAGCTATGAACTAGATATATATAAGATTATTTATAATATCTCTTTTTCCATTGATGATTGTGTATGCCACACGTGAAACGTTGGAATCTCAAAGTTTGGAGCCTCATACGGATATTTAGTTAAATAGTTGTACATAAAGATATTAAGTCGTTTTCAGTATATTTAGATGTTTAACTGTCCAAACATATGTTCGTGTGCGTGCGCATACATGAACGTTGTGTGTGTGTATACACACACACACACACACATATATATATATATATATATATATATATATATATATATATATATATATATATATATATATATATATATATATATATATATATATATATATATATATATATATATATATATATATATATCTGTATATATGTATGTGTGTGTATCTGCACATACATGTGTATATATGCATATACATATATGCAAGCGAACACCATGCACAAACGCATACACATACACGAGCACAAATACATACGCATGCTCAGTCGTAGCCTTGTCGTCAACAGAGTATATTGCGTGCATGCATAATAGTTAAGATGATAGCTGTTACTTCTTCATAAGTCGTTTCCTGAGTTACCGTAATTTCCATTGCATTATTTACGATGGCTACCACTAAGAAGTGTCATGTTTTTATAATCTTCCCTCTTTTTCTGGTTTTTCTTCCTCTCAGGGGCTAATTTGATCTCTTGTAAGAACGTATCTTTTGTAGTCCATTACATTATCAATGCCATAGTTGTATACGCATTTTGTTCTACCATTGTTAATTGGGTACATCTTGCTCTTATAACTGACCGAATCTCACAAGACTCGAGGCTCTTTTAGCAACATGTTTTACCATTCTTTCACGGTTCTAATTTACTTCTCGCCTACAAAGTCACGATCGTCATCCAATCGAACATGGGGAAGGAGACTAAAATTTATCTTTCAGGGATATTTCACTGCGATTTCAGCTCACGGTAATTACCAGCAATTTATTTTAAGAAGCTCTTCCATGGAAATTTATCGACTTCTTTTCTTCTTTTATAAGCAGTTTGTTGCGTATGATTTAAGTATAGTTTCGTCGTCGTCACATCTGCAGGAATCTTTCAAAGAGAAATCAAAATAAATAATATTTGAAAGAATAAAAAAATTTTTTCGGCAGAAACCGATGCTATATTCTCAAAGCCTGAATTAAAGATTATTTATTTCCTAGATAACTCATACATTTATTTTTACAGAAGCTTAAATGAAAAAAGATGTGAGATTAATCTCCAATATATTACTGCTATATATTTTCCCAACATTACTATGATAAAGATCCGTGTCAATTCTGGGAGATATTGAACTGAGATATGCATGTTCAAGAACGTAATTTAATGATAAATGCAATGCCGGCTTTAAGTAAGTGCTATAGATGTTATAAAGCCGGAGCCAGGAGGCCCATACGCGTACAAATAATATAGTATCGATTTCAACTTTGGCACAAGGCCAGTAATTTCGGGGAAGGGTATAAGTCGATTACCTTGACCCCAGCACTTCACTGATACTTATTTTATCGACCCGAAGATATTAAAGGCACAGTCGATCTCAGCATGATTTGAACTCAGAATGTAGACACAGACGAAATGCCGTTAAACATTTTGTTCGCCGTGCTAATGGTTCTGCCAGCTCGCCGCCTTTACGAATGATATGATATTGTCATACTTCGAAGGGAATGAAGACTCACAGTTTGGTATAGAATCCGGAATCATAAACATCTAAATATGGCTCTGAGTACATTGACACACTCTGTTTGCATACTGGGCTTCGGAGAGAAACTGTGCAAGGTGAACAAAATACTTTAGGTCCTGCCCTCGCGGGTCATCTTAAGAGTCAAGCTGTGTGGGTCTTTCTTTTTGCTTTTTTGGAGATTTTTGTATATTTTTAGTTTCTTCTTGTGTGAAAATTCCAAGAAGCCAATCAGATATTCATGGCCCCTCTCTTGACTTGTCTGTTTGTATGTATGTATATGTTTGTAGTGAAGGTGCATGGCTTAATACTCCTCCCAGACGCGACAGCAGGTGTTCTACGTAAACCCATAGATCCGAAATTAACGGACACTGTACGATAGCATGCGGAACAGTTTCGTTGCTCTGTTCGCATCTCGGACATGTCCGTGTGTTTGCACATCTGTGTTTGTACTGGATGGTGTGGGGGGGGGGGGGGGGTTTGATGGTGTTGTCCGTCGGGGTCATACTTGTTTTGGTGTCCGGGACGGGGTTTGTTGGTGGTATTGGGTTGGTGTTGGTGTTGGTGTTGGTATTGGTTTCCTTGGCCAGGTGTTTTGGAGGCACGTCTGGTGGAGGGTGGCCCGTTTCTGGGTTATCCAATTCGCAAGAACTTCTAATGTGGCCCTTTTAAACACATTTGTAACATCTGGGCCTTCAACCCTCCACCATGACTCGGAAGGCTGTGCCATCTGGTAATTTTATTAAGTCGGGTATTGGCCACACAGGGACCAACATAGTGAGGAGATGACAAGGACGGGCAAGTGGACGTACACAGTGTGATTACAATGAAAGTAACAAATATAACGAAATTGAATGAATATATTTTTTTTAATTCCACAAAAAAATCGATAAAGAATTAAGAATTCTTCTAATTTACATCACTGGGTTAATTAACCCACCGCCGTTATCCGACGTATCCTCTTTTGTCGTTGGATGGTTGCACTTAGCCATTTCCTTTCATTCGCAACTTCCTCACGACTGTCGTCCATCTTTTATCAAACATTCTATGCGACAGGTATCTCCTCTCCAGCCGGGTTTTACTTTGGAGCTGGTAGTTAAAATAACTAACCAGCCCCGGGCCGGTGATGAAGGTACTTGTCGCGTGGGTGGACTGCGTGCAAATCTTTTTGATTTTAAACGAAGTCAGCGCGCAAGTAATCAGCCACCTTGGATGACTAGACGTTTCTTGTCGCTCCGACTGACGAACATTGTGTGGGGGGGGGGGGGGGGGTGTAAACATCGGGTTGTATAGACAGTTCTGCCCAATGTTTGTTATCTCGTCATTCATTGATGTTGAATTATTTCACAAAGAGTTCCTTTAAAGCAAACAGCCATATTTTAGTATATTTACTTTCTATATGAATAATCCATCATGGAACCAAGCATGGAGCATATTCCTGACATTATTTATACCTTAGAAGTTTCACCTAAGTTCTAATTGAAGCGAAGCCGCCAAACATTTCGATTGATATACCCTCCAGCATTCATCAGGTGTTTTGGGGAAATTTCGAACCTGGGTTCTCATTCCTAAGGTATTTTTCGATGTTTTTATTATTATTATTATTATTATTATTATTATTATTATTATTATTCAGGTCACTTTCTGGAATCGAACTAGGAATCTTGGGGATAGTATCCCGCGCTCTTAACCACTAGGCCATATGCCCGTAGGCTTATAACTTAGGAATGAGAACCCAGGTTCGAAATTACCCCCAAAACACCTGATGAAGACTGGAGTGTATATCAGCCGAAACGTTGTGTTAACAACAAACAAGATGAGGACAAATATCTGTCAAATGTAAATAATGCAAATAATGTACATAATTCCTCATCTCTTAAATATAGAACTGTATAATTTGAAGTAGTTAGAAAATACTTCAAAGTCTGGAAATGCTTCTGCTCTTTCAGCAGTAAATCTCCAACAAAAGCTTGACTGATGTTAATCGTTCCATGCATATCATCTCCTAGCACCATTTTGTGACTGAAGATAAGAAATGTATTTCACAGCAACATCAAGCGTCACACAGGGTCGCAAGCAGGCAGAACGGTTTGAATGCGGGGCAAGATGATTAGCGCAATTTTGTCTTCAAATTTTTGAGTTCAAATTCTGCCGAAGTCGACTTTGATCTTCGTCCTTTCGGGGTCGATAAAAGAAATACCACTTTAGCGCTGGGGGTCGATGTAATCGACTTAACCTTTATCCTGAAATTGGTGTACTTTTGCCGAAAATTGAAATCATTATTAGACGTCAATGACAATGGCTAACTCTAAATCAAAAAATGTGTCACATTTAAAAAGTGGGCAACAGAATTTGGTTGTTTGGTGGAATATGGAAGGAATTATTCCTCATGAATTTTTGAGACTGAATCAAGCAACCACTTCTGAGATCTACTGTTAACGGCTCCACCATTTAAGATAGAAAACGCCCTGCCTTAATGAAAGACAGTTACCTTTCAATATGTATAATCTCACGCCACACTAGTCATTTAAGATGTTCTGGGGTGCTTCAGAAAGGACAAAGGTTGCACTGTCATGATTCTCCAGAATGTGCTCCACCAACGTTCCACTAACTTAGGCCTTTGCAAAACCAACTAGCCGTGAGAAACATAACCAGCTTC
>NC_142933.1:88068169-88075669 GCF_046866305.1 Octopus bimaculoides
CCAAACAAGTCTGGCATTTGACAATACAGCTCGTAGGGTAGACCATCCAATCCAGACGACTTATCCCTCGCGCAGCCCGCCATAGCATCCCTTACTTCAGCAGTTGTGATGGGACCCTCACAATACTCTGCTTCTCCCGCCGAGAGCCGCGGCAGGCCGGTCAGGTAGGCAGTGAAGTCCATCCTGCGTTCCGACCCACCGCTCGCACCGAACAGTCGAGCAAAGTGCTGTTGAAAGTCCCCACACATCCTTTCGGGTTCGAGCAAATTATATCCCTGTTCATCGATTAGAGACCGAAGATAGATAGATAGATAGATAGATAGATAGATAGATAGATAGATAGATAGATAGATAGATACTGATAGAGAGATAGAGAGAGAGAGAGAGAGAGAGAGAGAGAGAGAGAGAGAGAGACAGAGAGAAACAGACAGACAGACAGACAGACAGACAGACAGACAGATAGATAGATAGATAGATAGATAGATAGATAGATAGATAGATAGATAGATAGACAGAAAGTTATGCAGACAGAGTGAGAGACAGACAGACAGGCAGACAGACAGACACACAGACAAACAGACACACAGACAGACACACAGACAGACCGACACAAGACAGACAGACACACAGACAGACAGATGGATAGATAGATAAATGCGTGTGCATGCATGTATGTATATTCATTTATGTATTTTTAACATGCAAAATATAGTTTAGTAAATAGTTGATTTCTATATATACATATATGTACATATATATATACATATATATATATATCTATATATATGTATGTATATATGTATATACATGTATATATATATATATATACATTATACATACATACATATGTGTGTATGTATGTGTGCGTGTATGTATATGTATGCATGTGTGCGTGTACGTATATATGTATATTTGTGTGTGTTTGTGTATGTGTTGACATGGTAGGGGTAATATGTATTGCATGGCGATATAGCAGAGATTTCGTTTCCAATTTCCAGTATGGCAATGTCGAGGAGAAGGGCCCTCACAGCGCCACATAGTGCCAAATATCTGATACTTACAAATTATTATCCTTATTGTTTCTGTCGCTTTGCCGCTGTTGTTGGTGCTGTTGTGGTTGTTGTTGTTGTTGCTGTTGTTGTTCTTGCTGCTGCTGCTGCTTTCGTTGTTTAATTTTCTTCCTCTAACCTAGCGGCAAACAACTTACTGTCTCTGTGGAGGATGCAATTAACTGCATATCTTCTAGTTTTGCCCTTAAGACAAAATATCCGTCTTGCATCAGATGGATATCAAATAATACGGTATGTTGATATCACAAAAGCGAGAACATAATTCGTTTATTATATCTTCTGGATGCAATACAATATTGTGTACGTGTAGATATGTATATATGTACATATCTACATGAATATATTTTTGAGTGCGTGTGTGTATACATACATATATACATATATATGGATATAGATAGAGGAAAGTATATATATATATATATATATATATATATATATATATATATATATATTGAATGTATACATATGTGTATGTACGCACTCATGTATATATATATATATATATATATATATATATATATATATATATATATGCATACAAAGTTATACATATACTCATAAGTATGTATGTATGTATGTATGTATGTATGTATCAAAATAGAAAACAAAAATGTCAATATTTCCAAAAACATTATTGTTTTCAACAGCTGTTTCCATGTTTTATGTGCAAATATTAACAACCATATAATCATTAGAAAATCAGTACATAATTATATAGTTAATATATAAACTAATACACATGATTATTAAATTTTGAATGCATAACAATTTTATAGTTAATAGTGTTTGCACTTAAGCCATGGAAGCATTTGGAGAACACAATGAAATTTTGTAATATCATTGAGATTTTTGTTTTCCACTCTGCACTGAGCATTCGTGAGCTATTCTTAAAATAATCTTCCTATAATTCAAGTAGAGTTATATTAGAGTCTAACGATATATGAATATATTATTTTTATAGTGTTTAAGCACCAATTCAATATATATATTTCGTTTTGGGATTTGGTTTGCAAGATTTTTTATGTGATTTCGCGTGTTGAAGCATATTCTGTTGTCTCTGGGGAGAGTCATTTTCTTATCGTGCCTTGAAATTTTTAACACACTCACCTTTAAAATTTCCACTTATTATTATATTTTTTTTTTAAATAATAAGTGGAAATTTTAACGGTGAGTGTGTTAAAAATTTTAAGGCACGATAAGAAAATGACTCTCCCCAGACACAACAGAATATATATATATATATATATATATATATATATATATATATATATATATATATATATATATATATACATAATAATAATATTAGGGACAAAATCCAAAATTACAGGTAAAAACTCAATTAAAATCAATTTATAAAAAATTAAAATTAAATTGAGCCTTATAGATAAAGTATATATAAAATATATAGTTTTAGGGAAAATAACCAATTTTCAAGAACTCATCGATGAAAATCCACTATCACATATAGAAAAATTAATAATTAAAAGCACAATAAACGAGTATAATATAAAGTAAAGTAAATATCATAAGATAAATATAATAAAAAGATTACACGTGTTTCATAACCAATTTTCAAATAGAAAAGAAATTTAAATCGATTAAAATCAATTGAAATTATCGAAAATAAGTTCTATTCAAAAATATAGCTACTCGTCAGATCGTAAGTAGAACAATAATTAGATATATATCTCAACCAACAATAAGTACCAAATGAATTAATATGAAATACTTATTATATAGTGTATATGTATATATGTATGTATGTATGTATGTATGTGTGTATGTATGTATGTGTTTGTATATGTGTATCGTAAATGTATATGTGTATACTTGTATATGTGTATACTGTAAAAACGTCATAGTACTGTGGTATTCGTCTTGTGAAAACATCTCGTATGGACGTATAGAGCTAAAAAGCAAAGAAGTATCATTACCAGACAGAAAATATATATATATTCAAAATATATATATATTTAAAACAATGATAATTTAAAACAATGATAATTTATGTAAGATGTTTTTTGTATAAATATACATGTTATTATAATGGATGAAGGGATGATTATTGAATGGTTATTATTTTGATATTATGATATTTTTTAAATAATTTTTCTATCTTTATATAATAAGTATTTCATATTAATTCATTTGGTACTTATTGTTGGTTGAGATATATATCTAATTATTGTTCTACTTACGATCTGACGAGTAGCTATATTTTTGAATAGAACTTATTTTCGATAATTTCAATTGATTTAAATTTCTTTTCTATTTGAAAATTGGTTATGAAACACGTGTAATCTTTTTATCATATTTATCTTATGATATTTACTTTACTTTATATTATACTCGTTTATTGTGCTTTTAATTATTAATTTTTCTATATGTGATAGTGGATTTTCATCGATGAGTTCTTGAAAATTGGTTATTTTCCCTAAAACTATATATTATATATATACATATATATATACATATATATATACATATATATATATATATATATATATATATATATATATATATATATATATATATATATATATATATATATATTTATATATATATATATATATATATACATATATATATATATATATATATATATATATATATATATATATACATATATATATATGTACATATATATATCTATGTATGTATGTATATATATATATATATATATATATATATAGGTATTTGTACGTATGTACATATGTATGTATGTCATTCTTCAGTTTTTATTTCAAGATTTCTTTCCAATAGAGAAACAGCCAGTTTCTAACTTAGATCGAAGACTGTGTATATGTATATATGTATGTATGTATGTATGTATGTATGTATGTATGTATGTATGTATGTATGTATGTATGTGTTTGTATATGTGTATCGTAAATGTATATGTGTATACTTGTATATGTGTATACTGTAAAAACGTCATAGTACTGTGGTATTCGTCTTGTGAAAACATCTCGTATGGACGTATAGAGCTAAAAAGCAAAGAAGTATCATTACCAGACAGAAAATCCCAGCACCCTCGCTGGAACTGCAAGATCACTTGATTTTTGAGTGTTTGCACGTGATCAGCAGAGGGTATCATAGCCTCGGGTCGACCAAAGCCTTGTGAGTGGATTTGGTAGATGGAAACTGAAAGAAGCACGTCGTATATATATATATATATATATATATATATATATATATATATATATATATATATATATATATATACATACATGTATGTATGTGTGTGTATATGTATGTGTCTCTGTGTTTGTCCCCCTAACATCGCTTGACAACCGATGCTAGTGTGCTTACGTCTCCGTAGGTTAGCGGTTTGGCAAAAGAGACCGATACAATAAGCAATAGGCTTACAAAGAATAAGTCTTGGGGTCGATTTGCTCGACTAAAGGCGGTGCTCCAGCATGGCCACAGTCAAATGACTGAAACAATTAAAAGAGTAAAAGAGCATATATATATATATATATATATATATATATATATATATATTATTTAGTTTAAAAGAGTTCCAACACTGTCTGTTTTTTATGTTTTTATGTTTTACTCGCATATATATATATATATATATATATATATATATATATATATATATATATATACATGTATGTATGTATATATATATATATATATATATATATATATATATATACATGTATGTATGTATGTATGTATGTATGTAAGACCTTTGCTGCTATGTACATATATATATGCGTGTATATATGAGCTCGCACACACACACACATACACACACACACACACACACACACACACACACAAGCACTCTCACATACACTCACATATATATTTATAGATATATATATACACATATATATAGACAGAGAGAGTGTGTGTGTGATTGTGTTTGTGAAAGAGAGAGGGGAAGAGAGAGAGGGGAGAACAGCGACAGACTTTTGTGAAAATGCAAAAACGGGCCAAAATTTTGAAAATAACAAGATTTACCGATATATATTCATGCATATATTCATATTTAGATTGCATATAAATATGCACAAATGTATGCATGTATGTATGTACATACGTATTTGCCAAAATATATACAATTATGCCAAAACCAATGCATGTTTATGTACGAAACAAACATACACAATCTCGATCACTCTGAAAAACAGAGAGAAATATGCATTCTTAAACAAAGCTATACAAACATGTACACACAGTCGTATATACACATACAGGAACAAGGCGGTGCTCCAGCATGGCCGCAGTCAACTGACTGAAACAAATAACAGAATAGAAGAATAATACAAATATATATGCATACAGGTGGAGAGATATATATTTTTATATATAGACATACAAACATTCATATATCAGCATATATACGTATATTTACGTATATAGATAGATAGATAGATATGTTTCTTTATTAGCCACACAGGGCTCAACATAGAGGGGACAAAATACAAATGTAGAGTTTTTCTTTTCGAGGGGGGCGAAAACAAAGCAGAAAAAAAACAAAAGTGGGGACAACGATGAAAAAAAATAGATAGATAGATAGATACGTATGTATATATATATATATATATATATATATATATATATATATATATATATGCATATATATATTATACATATATATTTAGTAAGTTTATATTATATATGTATATACGTATATATAATATATATGTATACATGATATAGATAATCGCATGTATATATATATATATATATATATATATATATATATATATACAGATACATGCATAGATACATACACAAACAGGTGCACTCGCACACGCAAACATATATATATATATATGCATATATGTCATATAATATACACTACATATACATAGGTCAATGCATATATATTTATATGCATATACATTTCATACGTAGAGTAACACAAGCATACCCGTATACATACGTACACACGCATGCATACATACATGCCTACACACGTACATACATACATACATACATACATACATACATACATACATACATACATACATACATACATACATGCTTATTGATACAGAATCAAATTTCAGTAGAATCTTGTTTAGCATGGAACCGTGCCAACATATCTGCGAAGATTGGTGAGTGTTATGGAATGAGTTTGTAGAAGAACCTGGAGTGAAGAACTCCGATAAGACAAACTCTTCAAAGACACAGCTGTGTACCGATCGGCCATTATTTTGGCTTTTGTTGATAATTATTGTACATCTTTTGCAAGATTTTTTCTACAGATAGAAAACAATACTATCGGTGGAATAAGGAGGAGAAAATTTTTACACACATATATACAATGCATATTAACACGCTTGAATGCATATATATATATATATATGTATGTATGTTGATATACTAATATGTTTGTGTAGATATATATATATATATATATATATATACTAATGCGCTTTCGAAGAATCAGATATTGTATGCACTTACACATTCATATGTATGCAAACAAAAACGCATGCAAATACGTATGCAGAAATCACTAACACGTTCATATATGTATATGTATGTATATGTGTGTGTGTATGTATATATATTTATATATATATATATATATATATATATATATATATATATATATATATATATATATATATACATATATATATATACATTACATGAGATATGAATATATGCACATATACATCCCTATATATATATATATATATATATATATATATATATATATATATATATATATGTATATATATATACATATATATTAATATATATTGGATATGCATATATATATATATATATATTACTGTATGCATATGCATATATATATGTATGTACTTCTTCTTTCTAACATACACAGAAAAAGAAGAACCGAAATACTAAAAGATGTGCGAAGGAAAAAAAAAGTTCTGTTGTATGAAATGCCAACAACAAAAATAACAACAACAACAACGATAGTAACAGAAAACAAAAATAACACCACCAACAACACCAACAACAATAGCAGCAACAACAACTGCAACAGCAAATAAATAAAATAAGCTTTTATTGTTTTAATAGCAGTGGAGAACACCAATGCTGTAATCAAAGAAAAATCGGGCTTTGTGATGTTGGTATGGGTGCGGATGAGATAAAATGAAAAATTTAAACAGTACAAAAAACATTGCATGTGGAAATATTTCTGGTGTTAAGGAAGAAATAAATAATAAGACAATAAAAATTCTTTGTGTTTAAATATCTATTTGTAAGTAAGGTTTTATTCATGTATTTCTTCGAATTGTTTGATTTTTTAAAAATTTTTATTTGTTCTTGATTTATAAGGGTTTTTTTTTTTCAGAGGGATAGGGGCAATTTTTATTTATATTATAACGTTGTTGTTTTTATTCCCTTTATAAATTTGTGTATGTACTTTCATATATATGTCTATATATATGTATATAAATATATATATATATATATATATATATAT
>NC_142933.1:88078169-88083169 GCF_046866305.1 Octopus bimaculoides
CGAGTGTTTTCCGTACACCTAGGGCAGAGAAACATTGTATGCATTCCCAATTTACACACGCAAATTCATAGGTAAAACATGTATTTAAGAAAAAAAAATCATGAATGGATGTTGTTTTCACAGCGATAATGCTCTTCTTAGTACATGAGTCGTTCCAGTTAGCACGATTTTTTGCACCTCCTGTAGAGATGGTAAGCCTGGTATCATTTTCAAATAGATTTCAGTACCTTTTTTTATCATTCCTAGAGATCCTACAATCACTGGTATGGTAGTCGCCTTGAGGTGCCATTATTATTATTATTATTATTATTATTATTATTATTATTATTATTATTATTACTTACTTACTTACTTACTTACTTACTTACTTTTAATCTGCATGTTTGTTATAATCACTCGCCGAGACACAGCCAGCGTCCTAGGGTGAGAAAGGATAAGAGATGTTACAGTAGTATGACTGAAAGCTTGGGGAGGTGAAGTGGCAGGGGGAGTAGCGAAATATCTTCATGTAATACAACACATACATTTAAATTTATAAGGTTTATCTAAGGATTTGGGCAGTACTTGTCAGCACAATCTTTTGGATTTCTCTGAGACATGGTTCTCCTGGGATATTATCGAGATATTTCTGACATCCCTTTCTTATCTTACCAAGGGCACCCACAATAACAGGAACAGTTCTCGCTTTAAGATCCCACATCTTTTATATCTCAATTTCTATGTCCTTATATTTAATTAATTTGTCAAATTCCTTTACAGATATATTTTTATCGGTGGGAGCACTTACATCTATTAGTCTACAAGTATTCTCTTCTCTGTCTTTAGTGACTGTCTGGTCGATTGGCCTTGGCCGTTCTGTCGGTAGTGACAGGAAAATCCCAGAGGATACTGATATTTTATCTTCAACAATTGGCTCAGGATGTTCTGCACTACCGAGCGCAGCTCTGTATACCTTGGGTCTGTGCTGTGGTTTGTTGTGGTGCTCTTATTTTCACTGTGTTGAAAGTGTTTTGCGTAGGATGTGTGCGGTACCCGTGAGTGCTATTTTTTCTCTGTTATATATACTTGTAAGTCCTGGTGTTTTTGTATTTGTCTGAATATTTTTTATTATACCTAAGGCACCTACTATGATAGGAATTGGTACTGTTTTTACACTCCACGTTCGAGTTACCTTTATTTCCAGATCTTTGTATTTTGAAAGTTTCTCCATTTCTTATAAAGAAACATTGTCAGCTGTTGGTGTTGATATATCGATTAGAAAGCATGTTTTTTCTTGGTGATCTCTAACAATTACAACCGGCCTATTGGCCGTAATTTATCAGTGTGTATTGACATATCTCAGAGAATGATTGCTTTCTCATTTTCTGGCGTGTGCCTATACCATCTTTTTTTCTGTTGTAATTCCATAGTGTGGCATAACTTCCAGTGTATATAGGTCCCAGCACTGTCGTGTCTGTGAATATATTCCTTCTTAGCGAGGACTGGGCAGCCAGAGACAACATGATTTATTGTTTTGTTTTGTTTTTCCATCACCACATATTCTGCAGTTACTTGTATTTCTTTTCGTTACGAGTTTTTGGTTATTTCTGGTGGAAAAGCTTTGACCTTGTGCTGCAATTAAAAATCCATCAGTTTCTGCTTTGAGTCCTGAGTTTCTCAGCCATTGTTGGGGTTTTGCTTTGTTTATTTCTTTTCTGTTTAGCTTAAGTCAATATTTACTATGAAGGAGCTTTTCCTGCCATCGTTTTATCATGATGCGTTATTCCAGTTTTAGTTTGGATTTCAGTTGTTTTACAGCTTTTGATCTTTCTTCTTTTTCTTTATAGCTGTTAGGTACTATGACTTCTTTTTTTTTTTTTTTTGTATTTGCCAGCTTTCTTAAAGACTGAAAAGTTTTTTATTTTGTTCGTTTTTTGTGGCTATTTGTATTAGTTTTCCGTGCTTCTGAAGTAGGTATTTCTGTAGTCCTATGGTGGTTATTTTATAATAGTTTTCTAGCTGTATATGGCCTCTACCACCTTCCACATACGTTGTGCTCTGTGTGTAATGCAAGTTGTGTTCTCTTGTTGATTACCCAGCATGTTGGTTATTGTTTATTTTATTGGATATTTGCTGTATAGAATGTGCCTTGTGTTTGTGGATTATTTTGTTTGAGTTCTTTTATTGAATTGATAGTGTCTTGCGTAGGATGTGAGCTGTTCCAAACACGGCTACTTTTTGGATAGCGTATACTGTTGAGGATCCAGGTATAACGTCTACATTTTTGTTCATTCCTTTTTTTTTATTATGCCCAATGCTCCAGTTATTACTGGTATTGTTTTCACCTTCATGAATACTTTAACTACATCTTGAATACTTTAATTTCGAGGTCTTTGCACTTTGATCATTTCTCCGTTTCCTTTTGGGCAATATTTTGGTCAGAAGGCACAGCAATGGCTATCAGTAAGCAGGTGTTTTTGGTGTTGTTGTTGTTGTTGTTGTCGTTGTTGTTGTCATTGTTGTTGTTGTTGTTGTATTTCTTTACATATTCTCTGACATGTTATTCTATGTTTATTGCAAAACAAAGAACGTTTATCTTCTTTAACTGCAGGTTTTATATTTAATATCTAATATAAATGAGATGACATTTTCAAAAGGGGACAGCATGAGGAGGTAGGGTGGGAACGGCGTGGTTAGATTGGTGTTGGAAAAGAGAAGTGGTGGTGATGGTGGTGGAGGTGGTGGTAGTGATGGAGAAAAATCAAATAATAATAATAATAATAATAATAATAATAATAATAACAATAGTAATAATAATAATAATAATAATAATAATAACAATAACAATAATAATAATAATAATAATTATTATTATTATTATTATTATTATTATTATTATTATTATTATTATTATTATTATCATTATTATAACAGTAATGTTTTTGATGCTGTAAGATTAAGCTTGGATCTTGTCTTACTGTGCTTGTCGATGAATTATTCTGTTTGAAATTGCTACTCATCTGATTATAATCTCAGAATATATCTCCATTCCTTCTTTCTCGCCTTCCTTCTTTTTTGTCCTGTTTCATTTATTATTATCATTGTTGTTGTTCTTGTTACTGCTGCTGTTGCTTTGTTTTTGTTATTTTGTTTTGTTTTAATATTTGCTTCTTTTTTTTTTACTATTTACTACAATGTTTGCACCTTGATTATTGGTTGTTTAATACTGTATAATGTTTTAATATTAATAGAAACTCAGTTAATACCAGTTTATCAGTTATTTGAAGTATTTCAGCAACGTGATGGTGGCAGTGGGGGAGGGTGGGGTAATGGCGGCGGCGGTGGTGGTGGTGGTGGTGGTGGTGGTGGTGGTGGTGGTGGTGGTGGTGGTGGTGTTTTTTCGTGATGGTGGTGGCGTGGTGGGTTATCATTTAATTACTTCTTGCATATTTTTATTTATTATATTTTCTCTTTTTTTTGCTGTTGTTGCTTTTGTTTCATTGTGTCCTGTTGTTCTTGTTGTTTTTGCTGAAGTTTTTTTTACACTCATTTTCCATTTTTTTGTTTTGTTTTTGTTTTTTTTTTTGTCTTTGTGTGGTTGCTTTTTTTTTGTCTTTCTTGAACAGAGATATATTATTAGAAAAATAATTTATTAGGAAAAAAAATACGGGTAAAAATGGTACTTCCATAAGAGCGTGTGAGTGTATATGTGTGTATGTGCATATGAATACATATATTTGTGTGTGTTTGTGTGTGTGTGTATAGATGTCTATATGTATATACATATATATCTATGTATGTATATATATACATGTATATGCATGTATATATGTATATATATATATATATATAATATATAAATATATGTAACTATATACATATAACTAACTATATATGTATATGTCTATGAATATATGCGTATGTGTGTGCATATATGTGTATATGTGTATGACGTTAAAGCAACTTTTTTTTCTTGTAATATTCCTTGTATATTTTCTAGCTAACATTTTAATTTCTATTATTACTATTGATACTGTTAAAAATCATTTGTCAAAAATTTCCATGTTTCAATTGTTGAGAAGCCATCGAGGGTGAAAAATATCTTGCGATGTTTCTTCTGCCTTTTTCCCACTTAAATTTAAATTCCTGCGAGGCCACATATGAATTTTATTTGTAAAGAGTCGATTAAACAAAGTACCACTCAAATACTGGAGTTGATCGAATCACTAGTGTAGGTAGAGTGTGTACCGCTGGGGACAGCCCTCAGCTTGCCACAAAAAATACATATTGCCTATAGCAGACCCAAAAGCGATGTTGCCTCCGTATAAGTGCCGCCCGGGCTCGGACTCTTCTCCCCTCTAGCTACGCTAGTGTATGGAATTGATTATGCCCTCTCTTCAAATTTCTGGCTTGGTACCTATGTACGAAACGATTAAGAAAATTTTGCAGTTAAATTCCTTATATTTTCGCTTCCGAATTTATATAGTAGTCTTATATTTATATATATATAGTAGTCTTATATTTATATATATATAGTAGTCTTATATTTATATATATATAATAGTCTTATATTTATATATATATAGTAGTCTTATATTTATATATATATAATAGTCTTATATTTATATATATATATAATAGTCTTATATTTATATATATATAGTAGTCTTATATATATATAGTAGTCTGCGAGGAACCGGTGTCCCGTCCAAGGAGAAGTATATATGCCAAAGAAATCAGGAAATCGGCCTATGCTCCATACGGAGTAATCTGGATTAACCTACAACCTAGGTATTTTTGAATTAGTTTCTAATATTATTTTCTGTGCAGTTTTCAATGCATTTGGTAATGTGCTTGTGAGATGGGTGATCTGCTGTGGGGTCTTTGACAAGAATTGTAAACGTTTCACCAGTATAGTAAACGTTATAATATTGAGATCTGGTGTTTGGACAATCACATTCATAAACCATTGAGTCATCCCATAAATAGTGCAGTTTTTTCAATCGCATGAACTAGAAGTC
>NC_142933.1:88088169-88093169 GCF_046866305.1 Octopus bimaculoides
TATATATATATATATATATATATATATATATATATATATATAAACACACACACACACACACACACACACACACACATGAATAGACATGTATCAGTATATTCTCACTGTCTACTTGTATTTGAATAAACGTGTAGTGTGTGTTTGCGTGTGAGTTTACGTCAGTGTGTGTGTTTGCATGTGTGTGCATGTGTCTGTGTGTGCGTGGGTGTGGGTGTGTGTCTGTGTATGTGTGTGCGTGTGCACAAGCACGTGCGCGAGCGCTTGTTTGTGCCTGCCTGCCTGCCTGCCTGCCTGACTGCCTGCCTGCCTGCCTGCCTGCCTGCCTGCCTGCCTGCGTGATCGCTAGGCGCGTGTGATTTCATGTTCCGCCCAATTTAGTTTATGCCATGACATGCTAATGTTGTTCTGTCCAGTTATGGCCCCTGTTTAGAGAGAAGCCTCCGTGCCGACTGCTCCAGTGATTTGCAGAATTGATAAGTACGATTGCGTGCGTACGTATGTATACAAATGCGTGAGTGTGTGTGTGTGTGTGCGTGTGTCTATCTGTCTGTCTGTCTGTTTGTGTGTCTGTCTCTGTGTGTCTGGTAGTGTATAAATGCGTATATGTATAAACATACACTGTATATATATATCTATGATACGCGTATTTGCTCCTTCATATACATACTTGTATGTGTACGTACAATGTGAGCTTAAGCGATTCTTTATGCACAAATTTGAATAGAGATCTTCTGAAGAGTTTATGAGTATACATGTAATAAAAGTAGACGTACTTTACCTTTTCCCATTGTTATAGTGATAGTGTGTTTTTGGTTTTGTTGCTGTTATCGTTGTTGTATGTTCAATAGAGCGGGAAATTTATTTGGCAGAAACGAAAGGTTTCTCCTAGAATTTCTTGGCTTTCTCCTAAGATTCCATGTTTGTCTAAATGTCTCTCTTTAACGTCACAGAAATTGAACCGGTTTGTTATGGCGAACAGCGAATCACATTCATTTCTGCCAGTTTCCTCAAACCTTCCTAATTCACTTCTTTACTTCTTTACTACACAGAAACCTATACATACGCGATTTCTGGCATACATATACATATATACATACACGACAGACATATATATATATATATATATATATATATATATACACTCATAAATGTGCATAGACATGCACACACATATAGAGAGAGAAACATATACACACACATATATATATATGTATAAATGAATGTGTTATCTATGTATTTATATATATGTACATTTATGCATCTATATGCATATACATATGTTATATGTATGCTATTTACTGTATTTCCATGCGAGAGGAGGCGATTTTGGCATAGAAAATTATCAAGCCAGTCGTTAATGTTCACACAGTTTTCCTCTCTCTCTCTCTCTTTCTCTCTGCCTTTTCGAGCCTGCTTTTCTTCCCAAAGTATAGTTAACTCGGTGCCAACAATGTCAATTATGGTGTATGAGCCCTATGACTACTTAGCCGAGAAGTCATCTCTCCATTCACCAGGACGTTTCCTCTCCTTAAGCGCATTGCTTTGACGAAACGAACGACTTTTGTTCACCAGACTTTTAAGTATAAAATGAGCCAACCAGATAAAGCGACGTATATGTGAACGCTTGAAATGCTAAGAACAGTAGCTAAATTTTATTCAAATCTCACCATGCCATCATTGATAAAGAAAAACCCATTGGTGACTGGCTTCTGTATACAAAGAAACGAAAAGAGTTTGACTGGAATACCTTTAATTATATCTGTGTTCAGTTTAGGCTCAGCTACGGGTGAACAAAATAGATTTCCATTTCTAAAAATAGCTCTGCACTCAAATGAGGATGGAAACCTTAAAAGAGAAGCATCATTTTTTTTTTTTTTTTTTGTGGGTGGGGTTCACAAAATGTTAAGAAAAAGGCTCTGATGAGAATCCAATGAGATCCGAAAATCGATTAAGGTTGTTCATTTTTCCAGGTGAGGCTGTGTGGGAAGGAATTTGCTTCCCATCCAAATGGTTCCGGGTTCAGTCCCACTGCTTTGCACATTCGGTAACTATAGCCTCAGGCCATGGTAGACGAAAAATGAAAAAAGCTTGTCGTATATATGTGTCTGTGTTTGTGTATGTGTGGGTGCGCGCGCCCTAAAATTCACTCTATAATTGCCTGTGGGCATATGGCGTAGTGGTTAAGAGCGCGGACAAAGTCGACCTCGGCGGAATTTGAACTCCGAACGTAAAGACAGACGAAATCCCGCTAAGCATTTCGCCCGGCGTATTAACGTTTCTGCCAGCTCGCCGCCTTAAATTGCACATATATATTGTTTGATGAATGACGAACCGTCAAAATAAAGACAAGATATCCACTACGGGGATAGCCTAATTTATGGCTGCTTTGTAGGTACATGCATCTTCACCATCATACCTTACGATGTGACACGGCTTACAGTGTCTAACACCTTCAAGTTGACAAAAATAGCATATATATATCGCTTCGTTCTGCTATTCTCGTTACTTTTGTGTCTCTCACAGAAAGATGGCCTTACAATTGATACTTCCACCAAATCGATTACCACATCACGATTCAAGTAAGATTCAATGGTCGTCTTCAATGAAGGTTAGCATTCCGGTGAGCATGAGATTTACAAAGACACTGAGCTTTCTTTATTTTAACAAAACTGAGAAGACACTGTCTCCAGTCGGATTTAGCCAAATATACTACTTCACATAACATACATTTAAGATGTCGGTATTCAGTTTGCCATATCATTTTTATACATTACTTAACCAATATAATTTCGAAACCTACGCGATATGAGCGATTACAGTTATTTCCCTTCGTCGTGTCTTTTCATGAATGTTTCGAGTACGTTTTTATTTTAATATTTTCTTTTTTTTCAGTTATTTCTTCTCATGCATCTAATGCAATCGTTCAATTTACTACCATTTGCTAACGGTGACTATTAGATTCAGAATATTATCTAAGTTGTAATGCTTTTAATGTAAGATCATGACTAGTAGAAGATGATGATAATAATAATAATAATAATAATAATAATAATAATAATAATAATAATAATAATAGTAGTAGTAGTAGTAGTAGTAGTAGTAGTAGTAGTAGTAATAACAACAACAACAATAATGATAATAAGTATAATGGTGAAGATGACGATGAGAAGGCGGATTATTATAATAATGATAATAATGATAATGCTGATAATAATATCACAACTACAACTACCATTATATTATCATTATTGTAGTAATTATTATTATTGTTATTATTGTTATTGTTAGTAGTAGTAGTAGTAGTAGTAGTAGTAGTAGTAGTAGTAGTAGTAGTAGTAGTAGCATTGTGGTGATGACTATGACGATGACGACGATGACGATGACAACAATGGCGATGATGACGATGGTAATGATAAAGGTGGCGGAGTGGCTTGTGATCGGATGGTAGTAAAGCGACAACGACGTTAAGGACGATGATGATGATTTATGGAGACGATGATGGATGATGATGATTATGACGGCGACGACGACGACGACCGTGATGATGACATTAGACCTGACAATCATATAAAGAATGTCGTGTCCATAACGTAAGGATTGACAACACATACAATGGTCATAATAATAGATGTCTTGAGAATCATAAAGGAAAAGATATTCTAAATCAGACGCAGACATAACCACAAACCATAGAAAACACACACACACACACACACGTATGAACATATGTATGTATGTATGTATGTATGTATGTATGTATGTATGTATGTATGCATGTATGCATGTATGTATGTGTGTGTGTGTGTAGACATTTATATATATATATGTATGTATGTATATAATGAATACATATGTGTGTAAATATGCATATATGTAAGTGTGTAGGGAGTTGGGTGTGTGTGTGTGTGATAATTTTTTATAGAGATAGATGGATGGATGGATGGATGGATGGATGGATGGATAGATAGGTAGATACATTTCTTTTATTAGCCACACAGGGCTCAACGAAGATGGGACAAATACAATGTAGAGCTTTTCTTTTTGGGAGGGGGGAGGAAGGGAAAAAAATGGTGGTGTCGATCAAAAGGGATCGTAGGAAGGGAAAAAGGGGGAGTTCGATCAAAAGGGATCGAAAAAAAAAGAAAAGGAAAGGCCGATCAATAGGGATCGTGTATCACACAGTAATGTTCTCGTGTAAAAAGAGGGGAGGACAGTTTAGGTTTAGCCGTGGAAGGAAAAGCCTACGGAAAAAACCACGGTAGATAGATAGACAGATAGATAGATAGATTTGTGTGTGTGTGTGTGCGTACACCCCACGCAAAAAAAATAGCACTACCAGGCACTATGCACATGCATTATCCGGAGTAGTGGCAAGATGTTAAAGAAAATGGAAATCACAATAACACACTTACTCCAACGCCCATTGAAATGCTGTCGGCTGAGCAGTGAGATTATGTGATAACGATAAAACTATTGAGTGGTGATGGCGATGATGATGATGATGATAGAGGGGCAAAGGAGAGAAAGAAGATAAGTAATAATTATAATAATGGTTTCAAATTTTGCTACGAGAGCAGCAGTTTCGGGAAAAGAGGTGAGTCGATTACATCGTCCCTAGTGCTCGACTGGTACTTATTTTATCGACCCCCGAAACGATGAAAGTCGAAGGCCACCTCGGCAGGATTTGAACTCAGAACGTAGCAACGGGCGAAATACCGCTAAGCATTTCGCCTGACGTGCTAACGATTCTGCCAGCTCGCCACCTTAATAATAATAATAATAATAATAATAATAATAATAAGAAGAAGAAGAAGAAGAAGAAGAAGAAGAAGAAGAAGAAGAAGAAGAAGAAGAAGAAGAAGAAGAAGAAGAAGAAGAAGAGTGAGTGAGTGAGTGAGTCATTTTTTTCGTTTCTCACAACTCGAGACTCATGCTACCAGATTCTTATGTCAGGGTACTCCAAGCTGATCGTATATATTATATTCCAGCAGATTAATAAT
>NC_142933.1:88098169-88115669 GCF_046866305.1 Octopus bimaculoides
ATGGCAGTTAGTAATGATGATGGTCAGTAGTAGTCGTCGTGTTTGTCGTCGTCGTCGTCGTCGTCGTGGCGGCAGAATGAAAGTGTCCAGTGAATCAAGAAAAGTGGGGGGAAGTTACAATTTGGAAAGATGAAAGCAGAAATAAGATTTACGGAAGACTTGTGGAATTCATGCAAGCTAACTTTTCGTGACGAACCATGAAACCCCAAAGATTTTTTTGTTGTTGTTGCTGTTGTTCTTTTTATTAGTTTGGGATCTTGAGGAAAAGACTGTGCTTAAAACCTTTCCAGGCTCTCTGAAACAAGTAAAGTTAATGTTCCGCATAAAATATAGCTGTTGACCACTTCAGGAAGAGATATATATATGAAGAGAAGGATTTCCGGAGCGTCGATGGTCGTGAAAGGACAGGGTGTAATTGTTAGTGCATGGGAAAGGGAAGCGGAAATAATGATTGATGAAAGAAGAAGAGAGTGGGGCAAAAACGATTGACCAAATATGGCTAGGGACCAGCAAACTCTGAGGAGCAAAGAACACTGTTGTGGTGGTATTAACGAAAGAGAATGGAGACGGCGCTTACAAGTGTTATATGTGAGAGAAGTCGGACTGGGTCAGCGAGAGATTTCACGCTGATAAGTCGAGTAAGCTTTTCTAGGGATGCAGTCCAGAATGCCTATTTATGTAACAGTGGAAGGCGGTAGCGGTGAGGGTTTGTGTGAATGGGCATTGATTATGATGTGAGGAAGGAATACCAGTGAAGATCGTCGTCGCCATTGTTATAAACCTCATCAGTGACGTCCGGCACACTGATTTCTAACATAGGCACAAGATCTCGAATTCGGAGCAAGGGAACACTCAATTATATCGGTCTACTGTGATTGATTGATATTTAATTTTATCGATCACAGAAGGGTGACAGGCAAAATGGAACTCGACGGGATTTTAACTCACAAACAGTCGGCACAAATACCGCGAGGTATTTTCTCTGGCGTTCTAGTAGTAGTAGTGGTGGTGGTGGTAGTTGCTATGGCTTCTCTTATCGTTGCTTATTAAAGGTAGAGTTACCTTCTCGTGTCATACCGACTCATAAGGGCCGGTTTCCCGGGTTTCATGGCGTATATATCTCCCACCTGGACAGGACGCCAGTCCATCGCAGCATTACTCATTTTTGCCAGCTGAATAGACTGGAGCAACTTGAAATTAAGTGTTTTGTTCAAGAACACAACGCGTCACCCGGTCGAGGAATCGAAACTACAATCTTACGATCATGAGTCCAACACCCTAACCACTAAGCCACGCGCCTACACTATTTGTTGCTTATTAGCAGCCCAAGTGAATCCTAGTTGAACAAAACATACAATGAGAGTCGTTCCAGCCTTGACTATACCATCCGTTCAGGAGTATCAACCACTACATTATATCTAATATAGCAGTTTTCGTTTAAAACAGCGCCGATTGACTCGAGAACGAAGTGGTTTGGTTGCTATTTCCAGCAGGTCAAGCTGAATTATCGTCATGCGGGCATTGATGACGAATTGAGATGATAGCACGATCTTAAGTGAAGCCTGCTGACTTTTGATTTTTGATTTCTCAGTTTGAAAAACAAAAAAAAAGATATTTCATCAAATGACGAACCGATTGGTGAATCAACTCAATTGTCCGTTCATGACTTCAATCTCATAGAAAAATATTATTCCCTTACTTCTCTTTATCTATCTCTCTCTCTCTCTCTCTCTCTATCTATCTATCTCTCTCTCTCTAGCTATCTAGCTATCTATCTTTCTCTTTCTCTCTCTCTCTCTCACTCTCTCTCCGTTTCTCCCTCTCTGTCTCTGTCTCCTTTTTCTTTCTATCCGTCTGTCTCTTTCTCTCTCTCTGTCTATTCCTCTCTCTTTGTCTACCCCTCCCTCTCTCTCTCTCTCTCTCTCTCTCTCTCTCTTTATCTATCTATCTATCTTCCTCTTTCTCTCCCACTTTCTCTCTCTGTCACTCTCTCTTCGTTTCTCCTTTTCCGTCTCTGTTTCCCTCTTTTTTCCTTTCATACGTCTGTCTGTCTCTCTCTCTGTCTCTCTGTCTCTCTCTCTCTCTGTCTCTCTCTCTCTCTCTGTCTATCCCTCTCTCTTTCAATTTGTCTAACCCTCCCTCTCTTTCTCTCTCTCTGTCTATAGCTCTGTCTCTCCCCCTTTCTCTCTCTCTCTCTCTCTCTTTGTCTATCCCACTCTCTGTTTCTATTTCTCTCTCTGTCTATATCTCTTTCTCTCTCTCTCTCCCTTTCTCTCTCCTCCTCTCTCTCTCTTTCTCTCGCTCTCTGTGTGTGCGTGCCGCTTTCTTTCTGTCTATCCCTCTCTCATTCTCTCTCACTCTCTCTCTCTCTGTCTTTCTCTATCTCTCTCTCTCTATATGTGTTTGTCTCTCACTCTTTCTCTTTCCCTCTCTCTCTCTCTCTCGCTTTCTCTTTCCCTCTCTCTCTCTCTCTCCCTCTCTCTCTCTCTCCCTCTCTCCTTCGTTTTTTTCTCTATCCATACTCTTTGTTATACAGAAGGTGTTACGGAATAACGACAAGCACGTATTTTATTTCATCGTGAAATGTTTTCCTTCTACTTCGTATATTTCTGTTACCTTTCATTGTTATTTTAAACAGGTATCAGATGGTTACATACAGAAATTACAATTAATCATTCATTTCTCAGGTATAAATCAAAGTTCCTTCTTTCATTTCATATATATCCCGCAATAATCTCATTTCCCCTTTTCCAAAATTGCATGCGCATATAAGATGAATCATATAGAATCTTAGACAAATGCTGTCAGTTACGGTTATCTTAAATAGAAGATCCCTATTCCTAATATAACCACCATACAATGAGCGAGCAATTCTTTCTCAGAATTCTGGAATTTTCTCCAGGAATTTTTTTCCGGCAACTGTTAAAGAGGAGCGTTAACTGTAAAACTGGTATTCCGTCGGCTACGACAACGACAGTTCTAGTTGATCCGATCAATGGAACAGCCTGCTCCAGAAATTAACGTACAAATAGCTGAGCACTACACAGACACGTGTATCCTTAACGTAGTTCTCAGGGAGATTCAGCGTGACACAGAATGGGACAAAGCTGGCCCTTTGAATTACAGGTGCAACTCAGTTCTGCCATCTGCAACAACGTAAACTAAGGTGTCTTGCTCGCGTAGTATTCAGAACACACACAACACTCTGTAAGTTACAGTAAATTTTTAAGATACTTACCCATCTACTAAACCAAAATCTGAATAATTTCCATAAAATATTAGCGTTGTTGTTTGTTTCTTCTCGAGTCATGCCTGGCTCAGAAGGGGCGGTTTCCTGGTTTCATTGGCGTAGAGGTTCCCCACCTGAACGCGAGGCTAGTCCGTCGCAGGTGAACTGTTAGATGCAGGAGGAAAGAATGAGAGAAGGTTTGGGCGAAAAATTCAGCAGAAGTTTGCTATTACCTTCTGCCGGAACCGCGTGGAGCTTCGGTGCTTCGCACATAAACACACACATCGCCCGGTCTAATCACTAGGCCATGTGCTTCCACATAAGATAATAGTAGTTGATTTAAATCAAGAACTAATTTACGTTCTTGTTACTACAGGTTGTTGGCACTCCGTCGCTTACGACGTCGAGGGTTCCAGTTCACCCGATCAACGGAACAGCCTGCTCGTGAAATTAACGTGCAAGTGGCTGAGCACACCACAGACACGTGTACCCTTAACGTAGTTCTCGGTGATATTCAGCGTGACAAGGCTAACCCTTTGAATTACAGGCACAACAGAAACGGGAAGTAAGAGAGAGAGAGAAAGTTGTGGTGAAAGAGTACAGCAGGGTTCACCACCATCCTCTGCTGGAGCCTCGTGGAGCTTTAGGTGTTTTCGCTCAATAAACACTCACAACGCCCGGTCTGGGAATCGAAACTGCGATCCTATGACCACGAGTCCGCTGCCCTAACCACTGGGCCATTGAGCCTCCACGGTCAAATAAGATAGATAACACCCATCATTCTCCAGGTCTAACCTTGGTCGATTTCTCAAAGAAAGAAAAATCTTGTACTAGAAGTGTTGGGTTATTACTTTATTTATCGGTCCGAAAGGATGAAGAGCATTGTTGACTTCGATGGAATTTGAAATCGGAACATAAAGAATAACGAAAGGTATTCCATCCAACATTTTAACAATTCTTTTCTACTGAAGGCACAAGGCCTGAAATTTGTGGAGAGGGAACTAGTCGAGGACATCGACCCCAATACGCAAATGATACTTAGTTTGTCAACCCCGAATGGGTAAAAGGTAAAGTCGACCTCGGCGGAATTTGAACTCAGAACGTAAAGACAGACGAAATACCTATTTCTGTATTGCCCACAAGAGGCTAAACATAGAGGGGACAAACAAGGACAGACAAACGGATTAAGTCGATTACATCGACTCCAGTGCGTAACTGGTTCTTAATTTATCGACCCCGAAAGGATGAAAGGCAAAGTCGACCTCGGCCGAATTTGAACTCAGAACGTAACGGCAGACGAAATACCGCTAAGCATTTCGCCCGGCGTGCTAACGTTTCTGCCAGCTCGCCGCCTCTCTCTCTCTCTCACTCTCTCTCTCTCTCTCTCTCACTCTCTCTCTCTCTCTCTCTCTCTCTCACTCTCACTCTCTCTCTCTCACTCTCTCTCTCTCTATATATATATATATATATACACAGACACATTTATACTCGCACATGCACACCCACATATGTGTTTGTGTGAGCGTGCGTGTGTCTGTGTTTGTGTAGTACCATTATTGGTAAACATCCTACTATATAGAATCGATGATTATCCGTTAAGACAGACAAAATCCATTGCTTTGCTACCGTTACCGCTGCCTGTTACGTAGCCACTGTTACTCGTTACATAAACCATAATAAACCATAACTTTGACACAGGATGATAAATGGCCTTTCTCTGATCAATGCACCCAATCCTTATCACATGCTTCAGATTCATACACTCGAACTATTTTCGAACTAGGAGAGATAATAACGAAAAGAAACCTGTGAGAAGAAAAAATAACTTAATAAAATAGTTCTCTGTTTATTTGAGGTTGCGCTGTAGTTGCGATGGTTGTAGGGTGGCCAGAAACTATACAGTGCCATATAATGTGGCTGATGGTGTTGAGTTACTCTTCTGTACGTTCTGCGTTCAAATCTGACAAGGAACGATCTTAATTTTCTCCCTCGTGCTTAATGAAATAAATACCACCGTACAGTCTGGAATTGAATCGATTCACTACATTTTGAATCTTCATGACTATAACATGAGGCCTTGTTACGGTGAAGTAGTAGAACGGGAGGGGCGTTCGGTTAATGTCTAAGAGCATTTAGTTCCGTTGCTGCGCGTTCTGAGTTCAAATCCTACCGCTGTATTTTTACCGTTCCGCTTACGGATTGTATTTGCTTTGTGAGTGTTGATTTCTTTTTCTGAAAATAATAGCTTTCCAGATTTCCCTTCGGTATATACTCGCAAAAAGATGTGCACCAGTTATTTTATTTCTTTATTGCCCACAGGGGGCTAAACATAGAGGGGGCAAACAAGGACAGACAAAGGGATTAAGTCGATTATATCGACCCCTATGCGTAGCTGGTACCTATTTAATCAACCCCGAAAGGATGAAAGGCAAAGTCGACCTCGGTGGAATTTGAACTCAGAACGTAACGGTAGACGAAATACCGCTATGGATTTCGCCCGGCACCAGGTATTATTGAAATAAATGTGAATTTATAGTCTGGGTATAGAAGCTGGATGTTTCGAAGTAGTTGTCTTTTGTTATCTTCTTTCTCTTTGATTTTCAGAGTTATTCACTTCAACTGGAGAATTGATTTCTATGATGATACGTACTTTTTCTTATTTGTCCCAAAGATATCTGGCCTGTTAAGTTTCCACTTAGGAGAAGTTTTAAAGAGAATGTTCCACCAATGTATGTATGAATATATATATGTATGTACGTATGCATACATGCATGTGTGTGTATATGTATGTTATTATTTACGCCGCTTCTGGCAGATTTTGGTCTATGCTCAGTATTTGGGGAGGATCGAGAACCAGTTGATTTGCTTTTTACGAAAGATGTTTGTTGTCGGAGTTGTTTCGCCGTGAAGGTATTTAAGCTGGGGTGAGCTTCGTCCTAATATTGTTTTAACTGCTTCACGTATCCGATTGAAGGACCATCTTCGGACGTTTTCATAGCACCGAAGTAAATCTTGGTTTAGTTTTTGAGTCCAAGTAAAATGAGAAGAGTACTTACGTTTTCTTAAATAATTTACTGGTGAAATAGTTCTGTTTTCATCGATGGTGACGTTGTTAGTGTCATCTGTGGTGGTGTTAGTTTCAGCCATAATCGTGTTAGCGAGATTCCATGTGGTGTAGATGTATATTTTAAAATCTGTTCAGGATAGTGCTACGTCGGTGAGTAAAACGTGTTTCTCTTCTTAATTATTGGAGAAATAAACCAGTTGCCGATTTAGGCTGGAGAAGTCTGCATATTTCTGAGGAAGATGTTCAAAACGGATTTTTTAAACGGTCGTCCACACCTGCACGACCGATGTTGACGGCACCAGTTTGTATGTATGTATGTAACTGTGTGAGTACATGAAAGGTATTTAAATGTATGCTGGGTATGAGTTCTGTCAGAAGACAGACAGACCTCCATCTTGAATAAGTGAATATATTAGGTTGTCCGGAAAGTTCGTGCCAATTTATAGTAGCATACCTTTCGACATATTTGCTATGAAACCACCTCAGTTCTGGGAAGAGGATATTTTCAAGTTAAAGGAAAGATGGAGACGCATTGTGCAACAAAATGGTTCATATTTGGTTGATTAAAAATGTAATGGAAAGTATTTATTGACCTTTTTCTTTCCTTTAAAAATCGGCACGAACTTTCCGGACAACCCAATAAATAGTAGTGGTTGATTGGCAATGTCTAGGGTATGTGGCATAACAGTATCCTATGAGTCCTTCCTTCGTAATAACGATAGGGTGTGAATTGTGTGAGATTTGGCTGCTGTTTATTATGGGTCGATCGATCGCATTAGGACTCCTTTACGAAGTCAGTGGTAAAAAAAGAACGCATTTGAGAGTATTTTTGAGGGTTATTTTGTACGGCAGCGAAGGGATTTTAAAGAATGAAGTATATTTGTCGTGTGTTGAAGCTATTTCCAAACAAGCAGTGTACAGCATCGAATTTAAAGGTTTGGAAAATGAAACTTCAATCTAATTTGTTGAAAATAGTGGTTGTCATTTAGCTTTTGACAATAATGTTAATTGAGGGCATTAATTGAAGAAAATCTAATAGTTACTCCTTTGAATATAGCTCAGTAATTGAGTATTGTTAAGGCCACAATATGGAGTCGGTTAAAGGAATATTTGAAATAACTGAACAAGTGGGTTCCAGTTAATTTAAGAAAGATCAGAAAAAAATTCCATTTGACAAAGAATGTGAGTGAGAGAGAGAGAGAGAGAGAGAGAGAGAGAGAGAGAGAGAGTATGTGTGTGTGTGTGTGTGTGTCTGTGTCTGTGTCTGTGTATGTGTGTGTGTGTGTGTGTGTGTGTGTGTGTGTGTGTGTGTGTGTGTGTGTGTGTCTGTCTATCTGTGTCTGTCGATGTGTATGTGTGTGACGCTTCTTTCATATAATAAAAGTGAAGTATTTCTCAGCCACTTAATACCATGCGATGAAATGTGGAATCTGTATAAGAGCCGGAAGTGCTGTGTACATGGGCTTGATTATAGAAAAACCTCTTCTTTTAGATTCTCCAAAAATTGCATTTACAAAAATATTCTGATTACTGCGAAATGAATAACTCTGGTCACTCATCATAACTGCCAAAGATTTCTACTCTTATCAAGAAATACGCAAAGACTGAGACGCCCATGCATTTCTTAAGAAGACATTAGACCTACGTCTAGCATCACTAACAGAATCGAGACCGAGGTTTGAACTCAGACGTCAAGGTCTTACATCTGCTCTGAGCCGCTTGTCCTATAATAGAATACTTTTGATTCCTTCAAGTTGCAGAAAGCTAAATTTTTGTTATGGTTAATCCTCTGCAAACTAAATAGATGGAATAGATGTTGTTATATTATAGGTATCTTTACAAACCCAACAGGGAACATTTATGTGGCATTTCTACCTGTCAGGAATAGCAACCAGATCTCCCTCAAAATCACACGTCATTATCTAAGTAAACAATATGTCGGTTCTCTGTGCACTATATCAGAGAAAAAGACAGGGAGAGTCACTGCTGATCATAGATATGCTCGATAACAAATGACCTAGGGTTTAACATCAACAACCCACTAGTATTTGGTACTTATATATTGACTCCCGGTTGAATAACATACCAAATGTACTCTGATTGTATTTGAACTCAGAATGTAAGACTCATAACCTGAACCTGTAAAACTTATAGTCAGTACACAGCCATTTGCGTCAATATTTATATAGTGAAATTTCAGCATACTGTTGCTGGGTGTATCTTGGTTGTAAGCGAACCTATCTACGTAGACCAATTGTGAGTCCGACAGGGTGCTCTCGTGGTCCGATGATTATCTCCGGGCGTCGAAACCCAAGCGGGATTTGAACTCAGAATGCAAAGAGTCGGAATGTGTGTCACAAGACAACTTACTTGACGATCAAACAAATCAGCCAATCCACCAAAATGGGCCGGTAGTTCAGTTATGCACTTTGAATAGAATGAAAAGCATAGTTAAAATTGGAGGGATTTAAATCCAGAACACTAAGATTTGGAATACCGCAAGACATCTATACAATGCTCTAATGTATCTGCCAATTCGCTGCCATTTAAATATAGAACTGTTGATTTCTAACATTGTTAAAATGCTACATATTTTAAGGGTAGCATGTACACTACTACTTGATAATTACTTAATGTTGGTTTCAATTTTTGGCACCAGGCCAGCAATTTCGATGGAAGAGTAAGCAATTTCGATGGAAGAGTGCTCAACTGGTAATTATTTTATTCACTCCGAAAGGTTGAAAAGCATAGACGACTTTTGCTATTGATCTCCGAACGTAAAGACGAATGAAACGCTGCTTAGCATTTTGCCAAGCGTGCTAACGAGTCTACTAGCTCGCTTTATATTATCAACTGAGAGTAGAAAAAATAAAGTTATCGCCGACCGAGCTTGAGCTCCAGATCGAAAAGACCGTCACTAACTACCTTAATATGTTTTGTCTGCAGTGCTAATGAGTTTTCCAATCTACAGCTCCTTAAAAAAAAATTAAATATTGATTAATATACACTGCAATTCAGAACATCGGGAATTTTGAGAAGTTATGAAATGTCTACTTTGCCATTAAGGATAAAATGAAATTAAAATGTCTGATTTCCGACTGGAGATCGAAACAGTTTCTTGATCTCGTGTGCTTTAATGTCTTTCAGCTTTATGTCAGTCTCAACAAAATCAGAAACACTCATCATATTGTTTAGTTAATTAAACGAAAAGCTCATAAATTATTTATGAGCTTTAATGAAGTATATACTTAAGATCAACAATATTAATTCAATTTAAATGATATTACTTGAGAAATCGTATATTTTAACGAACAGTGTGAACTAAATTACAATAACAGTAACAATGACAATAGCTACAGCAGTAAATTCAAAATTGTTAGCAAATATAAATTATTGTATTGAGAAATAGAAGGGGGCGAGTTGGCACAAACGTTACAGCGTTTTATGAAATGGGTCCATACTCGGACGGTGGGTAAACAAAACAGTTAACGCATCAAACAAGTTGCTTTGCGGTATTTGTTCCAACACTTTACGTTATTAGTTCAAATCCTGCCAAAGTAGGCATTACATTTACACCTTCCAAGGTCGATAAGACAAAGATCCAGTCAAGTGCAGGTGTCAGTATAATTACTTAGTACCTTACTCCAAGTCTGTAGCAATGTTAGGGACGAATAACTGTCCCACAGCATTGTTCGTCTAATCCTATTTTGTTTTATGTAATTTTTAAACGGCCGTGAGCAAAAGTAGGTATACAGTTCCTTAATGAGTAGAATTTTTTTTTTGATTTCTCTATTTCTTTTTTATGATAGTAAATGAGAACATTTCAATCATATTAAGCAACTGTGCACCAACTTTTGCTCACCTAGGGTGGTATATCCCAAGCTTAAAATCAAATTGTACTATAAGACCAGGATTCAAACAGTTATGCAAAAATAAGCATAACTTTTATTATTAACGGGCATACATACGACGGGATTCTTTCAGTTTCGTCTACCAAATCCACTCACAAGGGTTTGGTCGGCCCGAGGCTATAGTAGAAGACACTTGCCCAAGGTGCCGCGCAGTGGGACTGAACCCGGAACCATGTGGTTTGGTAAAATATTTCGTTGGATATAGACTGAATATACAAAACATTGACTCCACGTGTACTGGCGATATGCCGGCTATGTTGAAGAACTAATCAGGGTTCACTGGGCTCGTGAGAATGAAGATACAAGACATGCGCATTACAATGTTTTCTCAGCCGATACGAGTTTGCTCCGTAAACTTTACTTCAGAATATACAAGAAATTCTGACTAGTGTTAAGATTGTGAATATAAACAGCGAATGCTTTTTGAGTCGCAGTTCATTCCAATCATGGGTTGTAAACGTGGTTCTCTTTTCTTGGTTATGTCGTTGAACGTGTTTTGAACTGAACCGCGTGTTTGAGTTTCGAGAAGAGACTTAAGACCTTTTTAAAAGAACAAAATTTGACGACTTCTCGTACAATTCTCCAGAGTTTGTACAAATGTTGGCATGTCTGTCTGACAAATTCATTCGATTGAACTGAATATTTCGCTTCAAGGAAATAATTATTTCCAAATAAAGTTATTACAAATAAGGAGCTGGCCTCCTTCAAAGAGAAAATTTCTTTGCAGACGACTAATACTGAGATGGGGAATTTGGCTAAGTTCCCGTCATTGGAAGAAATTGTTACTGAAGATGGATCATTGATTCCAGACGTTGCTGCCGCAATAAGCTGTTAGCTCGAAATATTGTTAGTTTTGAAGGCCAGTTTTCTACTGGAGATTTAGGCGCCGGTGACTGCTGAATAAGGAATCGATTTCGCTTCAGAATTAATGATATTCCAGACGAAGATCTTTTAAAAGAAGAAATCATTGACATAAAAAATAATCAGACACCACAAATGGATTTGGAAGTAAAATCCCAAAAAAGCTTTTGAGTTGTTGTTGTTGGCACTCCGTCGCTTACGACGTCGAGGGTTCTAGTTGATCCGATCAACGGAACAGCCTGCTCGTGAAATTAACGTGCGAATGGCTGAGCATTCCACAGACACGTGTACCCTTAACGTAGTTCTCGGGGAGATTCAGTGTGACAAGGCTGACCCTTTGAATTACAAGCACAACAGAAACAGGAAATAAGAGTGAGAGAAAGTTGTGGTGAAAGAGTACAGCAGGGTTCGCCACCACCCCCTGCCGGAGCCTCGTGGAGCTTTAAGTGTTTTCGCTCAATAAACACTCACAACGCCCGGTCTAGGAATCGAAACCGCGATCCTATGACCGCGAGTCCGCTACCCTAACCACTGGGCCATTGCGCCTCCACGCTTTTGAGTAACACAAATCGAAATATTGCTAAGTCTTACAAAAAGAATGAAAAACGAAAGCAAAGCATTTGAAGTTGTTCTGTTTGCGACATCATACCTTGGAAAAGTAGGATCTACATCGAGACAAAATTCAAAAAAAACTTCTCCAGGCTCAGCGTGAAACCCGGATCTCTCTCAAGACCAATGCACAACCAAACGCAACAACACTCACAAGATTTAGGTTGGCCCGAGGCTATAGCAAAAATACTTTTTATCACAGTCACGCCTGCGCCTATAGTATAATCCACATATAAAATATTGTGTGTGTATGTGTGTGTAAGTGTATGTATGTGTGTGTATGTGTGTGTATGTGTCTTTGTGTCTGTGTTTGTCCCCCACTACCGCTTGACAACCGGTGTTGGTGTGTTCACGTCCCCGTAACTTAGCGGTTTGGCACTGGTGTTATTCTTCGTGTTGGTTTCAATGTTCACAATAATTGGTGTGGTAGTCATTGTGTTCGAGGGATGAAAGGGAGATGCTGGCAGGGGTAGTGGTGTATGTGTTGGGGTGGGGCTAGTGATAATGGTATTTACGATAGCGTTGGTGGTGATAAAAGTGATATTGGGGGTGATGATGATAATATTGATGTTGGGGATATTAATACTGACAATCATCATCTCCATCATGATGATGGTGGTGGTGGTGTCGATGCTGGTGCTGGTGCTGGTTTGGGTGGTGATGGTGGTGGTGGTTATGTTGGTAGTGGTGGTGGTGTTGATGCTGGTGCTGGTGCTGGTGCTGGTTTAGGTGGTGGTGGTGGTGGTGGTGTGGGTAATATTGGGAATCGGTGATGGTGGTGGTGATGATGGGGGTGACGATGCTGATGATGATGATGATGATGATGATGATGATGATGATGATGATGATGAGACGATGACAATGGCTACGATGACATCGGTGATGACGATGATGAGGGTGATGTTGGCTACACTGGTGACGATGATGTGATGTTGATGTTGCGAATATTGGGGAAATGGTAACGATTGTGATGATGATCATGATGATGATGATGATGACGATGATGATGGGGATGATGATGATGATGTTGGTGGTGATAATGGTAATGATGATTGTGATGATGATGATGATGATGATGATGATGATGATGATGATGATGATGATGATGATGATACGTCGATTGCGTCCAACAAGTACAGTTTGAATGGATTGCTTGACTAAACATTCTACACAGATAAATGTCAATAGGAGGGAAGGGTATAACAATTCCGTCACATACATCACATAATGGTTGTGGTAGTTGAGGCGGCAGCAGCGGCGGTGGAGGCGGCAGCGGCGGCGGCGGTGGGGGCGGCGGCGGTGGAGGCGGCGGCGGCGGCGGCGGTGGAGGCGGCGGCGGCGGCGGTGGTGGAGGCGGCGGCGGCGGCGGCGGCGGCGGCGGCGGCGGCGGCGGCGGCGGCGGCGGCGGCGGTGGTGGTGGCTACGATAGCAATGACAGTGATGGCGGTGACAGCGATGACGATGGTGGTAATGCTGGTGCTGCTGCTACTGCTGATGCTGGATGCCGTCATCGTCGTCGTCATCTCGGCGTATTCTCTACGAAACACTCTACAGTACTTCTTTAACCTTCTTTAGACAAAGCAAAAAAAACATGCTGTACTGTTTCGATATCTACACAACAAGTACAGTAACCACATGTTATCAACGCGGCCCTGTACAGTACTGTACCGTATTAGTGTTTCTCTATACAATACTTATTCGTTGCTGTAGTATTCTCTATACAATGAGCCACTGTACTGTTGTCATTTCTACATAACAACATACAGTATACCTGTACTCTCTACACAATACACCACTGTACGGCAGTTTCCTTTATGCAATACAGTCTGTAGTTTACCCGTCGATGCGATGAAGACCATCTAGTCATCCTGGGATGGCAGTGGGCTTGTTTTGTGAGTCCGCAGATGGCTAGTGAGGCCAATCTGCGCCCGAAAGAGTCTTTGATAGTGTGGACAGGGGATGGTAGTGCCTGCTACAGGGTTGTTAGCTCTGTTCTTTCTGGCTTGTCTGCGGTCTTCTGCAGCAGCGATCCTATTGGTCTCGCATGTGTTGGCACCCTTGTGGACAGCTGATCGCCACCTTTCTCTGTCTAGAGCAGACTGCTCCCAGGTGTCATGGTCGAGGCTGAAGGCTTTCAGTGAGGCTTTCAATGTATCCTTAAAGCGCTTCTTCTGGCCGCTTTGTGAGCGCTTTCCCTTTTGCAGTTCGCCAAAGAGCAATCTTTTTGGTAATCGATCGTCTGACATGCGAGCTACGTGCCCTGCCCATCTAAGCTGAGAGTGCATCAAGATGGTATGGATGCTGGGCAGGTTAGCACGTATTAGTACCTCGGTGTCCAGGATCCTGTCCTGCCACTTTATGCCGAGAAGTTTATACACACTTTATACACAATAGAGTACAGTATAGCTGTAATCTCTACACAATAAAGCACTGTACTGCCGTCTACTCTACACAATGAACCACTGATTAGTTGTTTTCTCTACTCAATAATGCACTGCACAGCTCTCTTCTCAACACAATACACATCTCTGATGCAGAATTCTCTACAAGACACTCTTTAGCGCTGTTATATTTTATCGTCACAGCATTGAACTTTATATCTATGTTCTCTCAACAACTAGTTGGTCGTTGTTGTTGTTGTTGCTTCTGCTGTTGTTTTTTGCTATTGTTGCTGTTGTAGCTAAATCCAGGTATGCCCCCATTAACCATTCTATCTTTTTGTTCGAAAAAAGAAAGAGTTCACTGTATTATCCGATAAATGTCTCTTTTTAAGATGTTGGATGAGATTTAAGAGGAATTTGGCTGTTGTCTCTAGCAGGTTGAACGTCTGTGTAGACGTTCCATTATTGGCTCGTTTAACAACACCTAATAATAGTTTGGAAAAGTTGACAGTTTTCTGTTTTTCGCTCACCGCATGACTTAACATTAGATGAAGATGGCGGGATAAGGAAATTAAAGATGACTACATTGTCAGAAATGTAACGTGGAATGTGAATCCAAATGTCCAGTCTTCAGCAAGAGAATGTATTAAAAAATACAGTAAAGATATCTCATTTTGCTATAGATTTTCGTCGATCCTCATACGCTTTAGACACGATTTTTATTTTTGCTTTTATTAAGCTCTCTTCTAATTATTTCCTATTCTTTCGTTACAATATTTTCGCTTATAATTACGTTATAAATTAAATACCTTTCTTTATAGATATTGTTATTATAAATGAGAAGTAATTAATCTTGTAATTACCATGATATTTCATTTCTGTAAACTAACAGCAAATTTTATTATTAATTACAGTGATTGTATTACGCGTTATGAAGCATATTAAGGCAGCGAGCTGGCAGAAACGTTAGCACACCGGGCGAAATGCTTTGCGGTTTTTCGTCTGCCGTTACGTTCTGAGTTCAAATTCGGCCGAGGTCGACTTTGCCTTTGATCCTTTCGGGGTCGATAAATTAAGTAATTTGCTTTTCTACTTTCTTTTATTCGTAAATAAATAATAAAAATAAATGCGCCCTTTTAAAGCCTAGCCAGGCTCATGGGCCCGGTTTCCCGGTTTCAATGGCGTATGTGTTCCCCAGCTGGACGGGACGCCAGTCCATCGCAGCGTTACTCATTTTTGCCAGCTGAGTGGACTGGAGCAACGTGAAATGAAGTGTTTTGCTCAAGAACACAACGCGTCGCCCGGTCCAGGAATCGAAATCACAATCTTACGGTCACGGTGCTGACACCCTAACCACTAAGTCACGCGCCTCCACTTATTCGTAAATACCTGTATTAAATTATTCTATTCTTTTTGGTCTCCCATACATTTTCTTATGAAGGAAAATGTAACTCTATTAGGCTTGAGTGAGAACAAGATATTATAAGGATGACATTAGTATTATTAGTACTACATACTTTCTAGTTATTACTCTAGAGATTCTCATACACACGCATACGCATCTCTGTTGGCACTCCGTCGCTTACAACGTCGAAGGTTCCAGTTGATCCGATCAACGGAACAGCCTGCTCGTGAAATTAACGTGCAAGTGGCTGAGCACTCCACAGACACGTGTACCCTTAACGTAGTTCTCGGGGATATTCAGCGTGACACAGAGAGTAACAAGGCTGACTCTTTGAATTACAGGCACAACAGAAATAGGAAGTAAGAGTGAGAGAAAGTTGTGGTGAAAGAGTACAGCAGGGTTCGCCACCATCCCCTGCCGGAGCCTCGTGGAGCTTTAGGTGTTTTCGCTCAATAAACACTCACAACGCCCGGTCTGGGAATCGAAACCGCGATCCTATGACCGCGAGTCCGCTTCCCTAACCACGCACGCATACACATATATACATAACATATATTTACAAGCTGTATATGTACGCATATTTGTCTTTGCACTAATATGTTTGTGATTGAATGTGTATGTATGTGCGTATATGCGTACATTCAAGACTACAATATTTAGGGTAATGTGTTCTCTCTCTTTTAAGGTGGCAGTGTAAGGTTTAAGGGAAATTTGGCTGTTATTTCTTGTAGGTTAAGAAGCCATTAAGACGCTCCCTAGCAGGGTCATCACACAGACATGCACACCTACACAGTGATCAGATTGCGCGTTGGGGCATGTCTGCGCGCACCGGTGCATATCAGCACGCGTGGGTGCATATCCGTACGCGTGGGTGCATAACCACGTGCTTGGGGGTTTATGTTTGTCGTCTGTTTCAAGCTGGTGTCTTAAAGCTTATTTTGAACGGCCATCAGCTGGGTGGCAAGATTCTAATGAGATGCGGACAAACATTAATGATAACAGGAACAGCAACTAGCTCACAGGTGCAATCTTTCTTTTCATTGTCACCTTTCTCATTAATAAAACAGCCTCTGATTTTCTGAACTACCTACCTTCATATCGCCTCCACTCATGAAAACTCATTTTTTTTCTTCTCTTTTCGCTCGTAGTGAAAGCGCATGGCTCAGTGGTTAGGGATGTTCGGCTCACAAACATAAGGTTGTGAGTTCGATATACGGCGGCGTGTTGTGTCCTTGAGCAAAACGCTTCATTTCACGTTATTCCAATCAACTCACTTAGAAAATTTGAGTTGTACCAGTAATTCAAAGGGGCCAGCCTTGTCACATTTTGTGTCACGCTTAATCTCCCTCAGAACTATGTTAGAAGTATGCGAGTCTGTGGAGTGCTCGGCCACATACAGGTTGATTTCACGAGGCAGGCTCTTCCGTTAATCAGATCAACTGGAACACTCGTCGTCATACCCGACGGAGTTCTGCTTTATTGTCGTTTGTAGAGTGTCTCACCCATCATGAAATTCCTCCTTAAATTTTTTGATAATTCCCTCTCTTCAAGAATTAATCTTTTCTGAGTGAAAAAAAAATACCTACTCACGTCTTTCCTGAAGATATTGACTCTGAACTTCAACCGCATTAATATAACGAGTCAATGCCATGGGTGCTGTATCCACTCTCTCCTGCATGTTTGTGTTTATGTATACATACATACAATTTATATACTTCCATACATATATACATAGATACATACATACATACATACATACATACATACATACATATATATATATATATATATATATATATATATATATATAAGAAAGTAAAGTTGTGCGTGTATGTATGTATATATATATATATATATAACAAAGTAGAGTTGTGTGTATGTATGTATATATGTATATATATATATATACATACATACACATATACACACACAAACGCACATACATACATATACGTGTGGTTGTTCACGCACGTGTGTGTATGTATATATTTATATGTCCACACACATACGCACGCATGCACACACACACACAATAAT
>NC_142933.1:88125669-88133169 GCF_046866305.1 Octopus bimaculoides
GTGTGTGTAGACTTGCGCCTATATATACATAAATACATACATATATATATATATATATATATATATATATATATATATATATATATATATATATATATATATATATATATATGCATATATACATATATGCTACTATACATATATATACATACATATATATACATACATATATATACACATATATATATACACACAAGCACACACAAATAAATATATACATATACATGTAAATATATATATATTTTTTTATATATATATATATATATATATATATATATATATATATATATATATATATATATATATATATATATACATATGCACATTCACACACACACACCAAACACACATTCACACACACAAACACACACATACACATACCTACAGACACCATAAAACTGTTTAGGCCAGCTATAACTACAGCAACAACACGTTGACTGAAAGATTACCACCACCACCACCACAACCACCACAACCACCACAACCACCACAACCACCACAACCACTTCACATACCACTGCTAACACAAACACAACAACTGCAATCAAACTCTTACACCAGCAGCAGCAGCAGCAGCAGCAGCAGCGGCGGCATCACTTGCAATAACACCGCTCACTGCAACTACGACCACAACTGCCTCTAACAATAGCGTCACTTCCAAGTACACAATCGCTGTTTGATTCATTATGTTTGAGTGGTTGGACACATCCACCCAGTCATCTAGAACGAAAGTAGGCATCCGGGTATTTTCGCTTCCAAATCTGATTTTATTGTTATTATATTTTCTTCTGCCTCATAACTCTGTTGCTATTACTAAATACGGTGCTTGTAATTCTATGAGTGTGTACTTCCTTCCATGCGGTATGTTATATTGCATATTTATATAATACATATACGTGATAGATATATATATATATATATATACATATATATATATATATATATATATATATATATATATATAATACATATACGTCATATGTGTTTGTGTTTGTGTGTGTGTGTATCTAATAAATAGATATGCATACATATATTCATATATACATGTATACATATATATATATACGCATATATATATATATATATATATATGTTTATAGGCATGTGTATACATATATTTGTATACGCATGTGTGTGTATACATATACAGATGCATACACAAATATATTTAGGAAGAAGAGAGTGTGGAAGCGAAGCAAACTTCGTTTTTAGTACATGCTTCATGTTGTTACGCCGTCAATTACGTTTATGGGTGTCGTCACGTGACAATATTTGTCCATAGTAACAAACGGCAGTATCTGGTATTCATATATATATGATATATATATATATATAGTATGTTCTAGATATTTGCCCACAAGCGTATATTGGCCAGTTTCATATTTACGCAAGTAAACCATATAATGCAACATATATATATACAGATGAACTATTACTCTATTGTTACTGAATTTGTCCATTATACTGCGCCCATACTGCAGCAACACCTTCAATGTTTTGTAGTCGAATATGCAGACCCTAGCAATTGGCCAGGTACATATTGTATCGCTCTCGGGAGACAGAAGAAGGAAAAGTTAATATGAGAGTCTTGGGATATGACGATATGCCGTAAGCACTCAGTCTTATCACATTTTCATCTTGGGATATGACGGAATACCGGAAGCAATCAGTCTATCATATTTTCATTAACATCTAGAATATTGTATAGGAATATTAAACCTTAGTACATGATTGGTGGTGTCGTCTTTTGGCCACGGAAAAAGGGGAAGGCAAAGTTGATTTTGAAGGGATTAGGTGCTGGCATAGCTGCGTGGCAAGAAAGTTTCTTCTCAACCTCAAGGTTCTGGGTTGATTCCCTCTGCGTGGCACCTTGGGAAAGTATCTGCGATTATAGTCTCGAGCCGACCAAAGCCTTGTGAGTAAACTTTGTAGACTGAAACTGAAAGAAGCCCGTCATGTGTGTGCGTGTGTGTGTCTTTGTGCTTGTACTTGTGTTTGTCCCCTATCACCGCTTGACAACCGGTGTTGGTATGTTTATGCCCCCATAACGTAGCCGTTCAGTCAAAGAGATCGATAGAATAAATACCAGACTTCGAAAAGTAAATACTGCGGTCGATTCGCTTGACTGAAACTTCTTCGAATTGGTGCTCTAACATGGCCGCAATCTAATGAGTGAAACCTGTAAAAGAATAAAGGAGAAAAGCTAGATCGTCAATGTCTGTAAGAAAATATCGTAGGCTGGTAAAAGATTATATGATGTCGTGTTTCTCGGGTATTTCGGCGCTCATTCCATAAATATATACCCGTATACCCGTGTGTGAGAGTGAGTGAAAGTGTGTGCGTGTATAAAGAAGAAATGAAGTAAAAAAAGGAGGGGGAGGGGGAGGGGGAGGGGAGGAGGAAGGGGGGAGAAGAAGGAGGGGCGCATGAGAAAAGGAGGAGGGAGCATGAGAGAAGGAGGAGGGAACATGAAAGGAGAAAGGGAGGGGGAAGCAGGAGCAGGAGGACAGGAGGCGGAGAGAGAGGTGAAAGAAAGGAGGAAGCGGAGGAGAAAAGGAGGAAGAGGAAGAGAATGGAGGAAGAGGAGAGGAGGAGGGAGGAGGAAGAGGAGGAGGAAGGAGGAAGAGGAGGAGGAAGGAGGAAGAGGAGGAGGAAGGAGGAAGAGGAGGAGGAAGGAGGAAGAGGAGGAGGAAGGAGGAAAGAGGTGAAAGGAATAAGAGGAAGAGAAAGGAGGAAGAGGAGGAGAAGGAAGAAAGGACAAAGAGGAGGTAGAAGAAAGGAGTAATTTCCCTTTGTTTTAACGGTCATTTTCAAAGCATTTTTTCGATGGTCCGATAACTGAAGAGATGCCGGCGTGGGTTTCCGTCCCGACATCTGAAACTCGGAATTTTATCATGGCTACCGAATAATTGTCACATATTATATTACAGATAAATTCCTCTATTTACATAATATCGAGGTCTCTTTCATTCTTTTGTTGTCTTGCCATTTCTATCTATCCATCTATATCTATCTATCTATCTATATATATATATATATATATATATATATATATATATATATATATATATATATATATATATTGGACGTTTTATAACGTTAGAACTTTTAGCTAAGTGAATGGCGTTATATGGAGTAGAATCATATTTTGTTGAATGCCGTACTTTATAATTTCTTAATCTATTAGAAATTCGTTCAAAGAGGGAGAAGGTAAACAGAAGCCAAACAGCAATGAAAAGCAGCCTTGTCTGAAAAGGTGAGACAAATTCGAGATATTTAGAGACATCTACAGCTGAGTCAACATGGTTAGGTTTCATAGAGCTATGGGCACGTGTTTCTATGGACGCGTGTTTCTGTCTGAATTTGGCCTCATCTACATAGCATTCTCCTTACAGTGCAATTTTTGTCATGTGTAATTTGCATAATTAAAATCCGAAGGAGTTAACCGAAGGTAATTCAAAGGAGACAGCTGCATGAATTTGAATAACAAGGTCGATGGATCGATGTACTGGAAGCCTTACACTATAAATTCTTGATTTATTATACTCGCCTTAGCAAATAGAGAAGGTAAATGGAAAACCTGACGGCCACTGTTAGATGTTCTGAATGAGAAAGGGAGATAATTTCAAGAAATTTTTAAAATTTCATATTTGATTTAACACGATTAGCTGAGAAAAATAATGTTCTTTGTTTTGATGGCGAAATAGTAGACGGAGAAGATGGATAGATGGATACATATATGCACGCACGTATGTGTGGGGTGGCGGGTGTGTTCATGCATGGCTATGTTTACGTGTGTGTGTGTGTGTTGATAGGAAAAAGGAAAATCGGAAAATCGAGTGATAAAAAAAATTGCGATATTTATGATCAATTAATTTTTTCCTTTTCCTTTTTGTCTTCTTTCTTTTTTTTTCGAGTTTGCTAAATAAGTACCAGGTAATATGCTAGTATTGATATAATCGACTAAAATCTGTGAATGCATCACTCCGGCACGACCACATTCCAATGGGTGAATTGAATAAAAGGATAAAAGTACATATATATATGCATGCATATATATATATATATATATATATATATATATATATATATCTATATATATATATATATATATATATATATATATATATATACCATTATAATCAAGGATAAAATCTATATAGGATCTCCCTTGCTTTCAGCTCGTGTCTATGTGATAAATAAAGTCATTTTAGAGCCATTTGGCGTCTTCTTCTAGCATGTGGTGCTACTCAGTAGTTGCCCTTGTTATAATTATATATATAAAATATATATAATATATATATATAATCAAATTTTCTCATAAAGTATGTTTTTAAGTATACTTCACAACATATGGGCTATATTAAGAAATGCCCATTGTGAGCTAAAGTGAAAGATAAGAGAAATTATAGAAGGAACACATCTAGGCAATCGATACAAATTCCAAAGCATAAATTAAAGCATACAACGAAATAAATATATATATCAATTTATATAAATAAGTGAATAAAATTACATGTAAATGTTGTATGTGATAGCTATGCATTATATATATATACGCTGGGTTCCAATCGATTAAGAATTTGATGTTTATATGAGTTATCGGATGAAAGTTCAAAATTTTAAAATTCAGAGTTAAATAAATTTGGTAAAATATTATTACATAAGATAAATATTCAAGCTCGGGGTTAAAAGATATCATCTACGGCTGTTTCAGGGGTACATTAAGTGTATAAATGGTGTTTTAAGTATTCCATATTCAAAAACATAATGCTCCTCCCTCATCAAGATAGTTTCCTTCGTGATGAAACCCTACATGGTAATAATTTGATAGATTATATCTATATATTACGGAAAAATTTGGATAAGTACTGTTTTCACTTTGCTAAAGATTTTCTACTATTTGAAAATAATATGTATTCTTGTTTTTATACTATTCATTTGGTTCTTTATAGATTATTTTAATAGATAACTTATTTAACACTAAATTATTTAGAAGTTATAGTTTCATTTCAACATAATATTAGAACTTCGATTGGAATAGTGTTGATATATTTTCGATTATTTTTGATTAATATTATTTGATTAATTATTAATCTTTATAGTTTATAATATCGTTAAAGTTTTTTTTTAAATCAAAACTTTGTATATATATATAAAGTTTAACCTTTTATTCTTAATAATTTTTTCTTTCCTAATTTTTTCATTCATAATTTTTTCCATTCATAATTTTTTCATTCATATTTTTTATTATTACGTTTGTAGAAATAAATAACCTTGTATTTTTCTATTATTCAATTGATCTTTAATTATAATTAAATAAACGTCTTTAGCTTTAAATAGTATAGCTTTAACTATTACACCAGTTAAATATGTACTAATTTTATCTTCATTATTATTTTAAACTTAAACTTCGTTCAACTTGTATTTAAAACAATGATAATTTAAAACAATGATAATCTATGTAAGATGTTTTTTGTATATAATATACATGTTATTATAATGGATGAAGGGATGATTATTGAATGGTTATTATTTTGATATTATGATATTTTTTAAATAATTTTTCTATCTTTATATAATAAGTATTTCATATTAATTCATTTGGTACTTATTGTTGGTTGAGATATATATCTAATTATTGTTCTACTTATGATCTGACGAGTAGCTATATTTTTGAATAGAACTTATTTTCGATAATTTCAATTGATTTTAATCGATTTAAATTTCTTTTCTATTTGAAAATTGGTTATGAAACACGTGTAATCTTTTTATTATATTTATCTTATGATATTTACTTTACTTTATATTATACTCATTTATTGTGCTTTTAATTATTAATTTTTCTATATGTGATAGTAGATTTTCATCGATGAGTTCTTGAAAATTGGTTATTTTCCCTAAAACTATATATTTTATATATACTTTATCTATAAGGCTCAATTTAATTTTAATTTTTTATAAATTGATTTTAATTGAGTTTTTTACCTGTAATTTTGGATTTTGTCCCTAATATTATTATTATATATATATATATATATATATATATATATATATATATATATATATATATATACGGTAGAACCTCGCAGTACGAGTGCGCCATTGTACAAGTAATTTGCTGTACGAGCCGAGACTCGTGCGAATTTTTGTCTTGAAGTATGAGCGGAAATCCGCAGTACAAGCACACAAGTCGTCCCATCTTTGAGATAATTCAGTTAATAAATCAAAACCAATTTGCATATTTCTTTTGCATTCTCTTTTTTATAATTGACATTTTTACTTGTAACTACACCTTTTCTGTTTTAAAACCCCCCAAACAATTATTTTTGAGTGGTTTTGGTGGGCTGGAACGGATAAATTGTATTTTAGTCAAATTCAATGGGGAAAACTGATTTGCAAAACGAGTAAATCGTAAGACGAACTCAGTCATGGAATGAATTAAACTCGGACTGCGAGGTATCACTGCATATGTGTGGGTGGGGGACTATACATACATACATATATATATATATATATATATATATATATATATATATATATATATATATATATATATATATATATATATATATATATATATACATACATATATATACATACATATATATACATACATACATATATATATATATATATATATATATATATATATATATATATATATATATATATATATATATATATATATATATATATATATATATATGTATGTATGTATGTATATATATGTATGTATATATATGTATGTATATATATATATATATATATATATATATATATATATATATATATATATATATATATTGCATATGCGTAAGGAGAATGAGAAATATCATGAAATCACGTGATCTCACACCTGATTACCTAAATAAGAGGAAACAAAAATATAAACGTGATTTTTATGGAAATTTAACAAGTAAAAACTGTTATTTATTATGTTCTTCTTTTCGAAATTTTTCAGTTACATTCACTGTGTGTATATGTATGCATGGTGGTGGGGGGGGTGAGTGTTTTTCACCTCTCAATGATTCTGTTTCTTATGTTTGAAATACATATACTTTAATTGATATTAGCCATGCGTGCATGTGTGCATGCGTGTATAGATGTGCGTGTATATTTGTGTGTGTATGTGTTTGTGTCTGAAGATAGATAGATAGATAGATAGATAGATAGATAGATAGATAGATAGATAGACAAATAGATAGATAGACAAATAGATAGATAGATAGATAGATAGATAGATAGATAGATAGATAGATACAAGCATACAAACATATACACACACATTCGCGCATACATACATTATACATGTGCTTGTGTGTTTCTGTTCATATGTGATTGTGTGTGTTTATGTATGCGTGTGTATGCGTCCGCGCACAGTCTTGGTCTAAGTCCTCGAAAGCAATCCAGAAGAACATAATTATATATATATATATAATAAGCAATAAAGGAAATTAGTGTATTGAGTTGTGCGGAATAGGTAACAGCTTCAATGAT
>NC_142933.1:88138169-88143169 GCF_046866305.1 Octopus bimaculoides
ACTTTATGAATATGCATATATATAGATTATATAATGTATGTATGTATGTATGTATATGTATGTATATATATATGTATATATATATAATATATATATATATTTATATATATATATGTGTATATATATATATATATATATATATATATATATATATATATATATATATATATATATATATATATATATATATATATATATATATATACATATATATGTACATGTATATATGTATATATATATATATATATATATATATATATGCATATATATATATATGTATATATACATACATATACATACATACATACTACATTATATACGTTTATGTACATATATATATATATATTTAGTCACGTCACTGTCTCTGATATGCGTTTTGGGGATGTGGGTGTGGTGGGTGTTATATAAATAGTTTTAGCCACACACACACACACACACACACACACACATATACATTCATACGCATATATATGTGTATGTATGTGTGTGTGTGTGTGCAGAATATATATACATAAAATTTTAGGCCATTAATATACATATATCCTACCTGTATAAATGCATTTATACATACATACATACAGATATATATATATATATATATATATATATATATATATATATATATGCAATAAATTTATTCTATTTGTATTTGTAAAACACATGAGCTAAAATGTACGCGTGTGTGCATTAATATGTACATATATATATATATATATATATATATATGCCAAAAATACGCTTTCATTGTGTGTGTGTGTGTGTGTGTGTGTGTGTGTGTGTGTGTGTGTGTGTGTGTGTGTGTGTGTGCGTGCGTGTATAGAGAGAGGGGGGAGATAGAGAGTTAGAGATAGAGAGATAATATGATATAATACATATAACTGGGAGTTTGGTAGACGGAATCTGCGTGGAAACCCGTCGTGTATGTGTGTGTGTGTGTGTGTGTGTGTGTGTGTGTGTGTGTGTGTGTGTGTTTGTAGCTGGGTGGCTGGGTGTAAGTGGGAGTAGGGAGAGTGAATGTGTGGGTGCGGTCGGGTGTTTGTTGGAGTGAGGGTATGTGTATGTGTATGTGTATGAGTGAGGGTATGTGTGTAAATAGATAGATGCAGGCATACATACTTCTCAGAGAAGTCATAACCTGGTTTCATTCTCCTATTAATAGCACAAAATATTTAGCTTCTGCATATAATAACACGTTTGAAAAAGCAAATTAGTTCTTTAGACCATAAAAAGACAAAAGGTTATGAGAAAAAGTGAAAAATGCATCAAAATTTAATCTCTTAAATGTTACTTCTAATGTAAAAAGAGCAGAAATAAACTATCCACACAGTATAGAACGACGTGTTGAAATGTCATCTAGAAAATATCTGACATACGCTTCTGTCACACAACAAAGCGAAATCGAATTTAAACACTACCAAATGAAAAACGGTAAGAAATTTTGTTCCAACGCAATGTATTTACAGGATGTGCAGTAAAGAATTCCTGATAATTTAAATAAGTTCATTTTATCAAATTTAGTTTTAAACTGCACTAAAATAATTAAAATGTGCTCCTCGACATTCACTTGTTCATGTACACTCCGTTGTTTGTTTATGTTCGGCGAAGAAAACGTTTCAATATGGCAGCTAACACGAGAAGTGAGATTGTAACTTTGAAAAAGCAGAACACAGCAGCAAATACGTGTTGATTGCAAAACAGTCTGTAATGTTATGAGACGCTACAGTGAGACAGGTTCAATCGACAGCGAGTCCATTCCTGGTCGAAAACAATCCGTAAGGACGAAACAATTGGTGGATGTCGTCCGAAAGAGAGTGTCATGAAAGTCCATGGCGGAACAGGAGGTAAATGGCTAAATCGTCTCGATATCTCCCAGACAATCATGCGACGGGTCATGCATGGAGACTTAAATTGCAACGTCGACATCTAATTTTGGCTGCTTTCAAACCAAAGCAACTGGACAGGTGCAATAAAAAGGTGGAGGAGTCTCAGAGCGCCAGTGAGAATGTCTTCATCTGAGACTCCTCCACCATTTTCTTGCACCTGTCCAGTTGCTTTGGTTTGAAAACGTGCGTGCATGTAATGTATTAGTGAGAAAAGATGATTTACTGACCAATATTTGTCTTGTCTATATAGTGGTGATTCTCATGGCAGTTTGCGCTCAACCGTGTTCCTGTAGACCAATGATGAAGGTCGTTCCTTTCGTGGCCGTCCTATCAAACATCGTATATCAAGCACTACTATACTCTATTGTGTTATTTTCCGTGTTACTATAAAGGTGTCGTTTTTCTTAGTTCGATTTGACAGTTATTTGTTGCAGGACAAAGGACCACTTAAAATCTCCTCCGTTGCCCCGTTGATCACAAGTCTTGATTGTTGAGTAATCTTCTCACTTCGTGACACTCTGATATGGAAGCAATGATTCTCATAGCCTTTTATTTCTTTTTCTTTTTCGTCTTTTTTTCTTTAATTCTTTAAAGTACCAGTAATATATGTAAAGAAGAATAATTACATCCAGGAAATGAAAACGGGTCATACACTGTTCGTCCAGATTACTTCCAACATGACAGCGTTCTACCATAAAAGTTCATGGTTTTATGATTGGTTTTTTTTTTTTTTTTGGTTTTTTTGTGTGTATCTTTTTACGAAGGCTTTATTTTATTTATATTTTTTGTCATATTTTTCTGACATCTCGAACCCACACCTTTTTTTCCTCTTTAAAATTCATTCCAGATTCCATTTAAAATAAAATTAAAGAATACTAAATAATATATAACAAGAGATAACTAGCAAAGAAAAAGAAAAATATACAGACAATTCAAACAAAACACTATTTGTTCTGATTAGGTCCGATTTTTCCTTATTCTCTTTCAACTTTCTACCGTAATGGCGTAGTATTTATACGCAGATAAGGCTTAGAATATTCCCCTAAATAGAAACATAATATCTTTATCAAACAGGTTCAAAAACTTGTCAGATCTTTTCCGCTGCTTTTTATTTATTTATTTATTTATTCATTCATTCGTTCTTTTCTTTATACGTCAATGTTCTTTCTTTTAAGATTATTTACATTTTATTTCGTTGCCTCTTTACTCACATTTTTATATTATTCTTATTCTATGTTTCATGTGTTGCTCTCTCTCTCTCACTCTTTCTCTCTCTCACTCTTTCTCTCTCTCACTCTTTCTCTCTCTCACTCTTTCTCTCTCTCACACACACACACACACACACACATACATGCATACATGGTGATTGTAGCATACATACAAACATACATACATACATACATACATACATACATACATACACATCCCTATTTGTATATATATTACATATATGAATATATATGCATATATACATATAGATATCAGAATATATGATGCATGGTTATATACATGCATATATACATACACACACACATACGCACACATGTATATATATAATTTGCGTATGTATGTGTGAATATATATAATGTATGTACGTGAGTACATATATGTATGCGTGTGTGAGTGTGTGTATGTGTTGGAATGTGTGTCTATGATTATTCGCATGGGAACATATATATGTGTGTGTGCATACACAAGTGTATGTATGTGTGCTTATATAGATATATGTGTATGTTTATAAGCACTCACGCACGCTCACACACACAGATACATGTATATATATATATATATATATATATATGTATATATATATATATATATATATATGTATATATATATATATATATATATATATTGTGTGTGTGTGTGTGTGTATAAATACATATATATATATATATATATATATATATATATAAATATATATATGTATTCATATATATATAATATATATATATATAAATATATATATATATATATAATATATACATGTTCATGTTTTAACGCTCTTCTTATTTTAATGTCCCTTGTCTCTATTAATTCATCAAAGAATTCCATCCATCTTCTAACAGATTATCCAACATAACTGAATCAAAGAAGAAAAGTAAGAAGAAACCTTAGATTAACTAGTACAAAATTAAATGCATATGGCTGCAAACATGATGTAATCACATCATTACTCAACATCCGGACATGAAGCCAACATATGCTCTATACACAACGGCTGTACAACTAAATATTTAGCAGATTGTTCTAACACAGATGACTTTCGAAACTAAACGTGTCCCTTCTCTAAGCTGTTGTATGTCCGAGTGTTTCACAGAGCAAAAGTCACAAGCTGAGGGCCGCAAACTTATTTCTGAACGTGGCCGAGCTGTTCCTGTAGTCGGCTGCGGTGATCCTGTAACCGGCTGCGAACCACACTGGCGGCATCTTCTCTCGATTCGAAGCCACGACGCCGAGCATCATCACGGAAGCCGGGTGTTTTGTCATGGACACATGGCGGATCTCGGATACGTCCTGGCCAAAGCTAACCACGCTTTCGTTCTACTTGTTGCCGACTGAATCGACTATGAAGGTTTTACATGAGAAAAAATGAGAATTCGATTGCCACTTCAATTCGATGAGAAGGCGACAACAGCGCTTCCAACGTTGTTCTCGCATACGGTCGGTGATCAGAAGCCTTTCCACACACCTCAAGCTCTTGTCGCCCTTTTCCTTGACGGCCTTGGACACCGTGGCCACCGAGATGTAATTGTTTTTCGGGAGTGCAGTCATTTTAAAAAATATTTTAAAAATCAAAACGTATAAGATTTGGTGTCATTTTTATATTTTGAAGTGGTAAAATAGAGAGAAATAATTTGAAAGAGTATAGTTTGTAAAATTATATAATTACAGGACAGACCTGAACCAACGTGTGCCTGTCACTGATGATGTCGCGAATAGCGGTGCAAAGATTCTGTCATATCAACTGATTGATGGATTAATTGACTGATTGATCGAAGGTAATTAAGTTGTCTATTAGCTACTTGATTAACTTGTTGACTAATAATTGTAACTCTCTCAAATTACTCTCTTAAAATACACCTCTATATATATATATGTGTGCGTGTGTGTGTG
>NC_142933.1:88148169-88150669 GCF_046866305.1 Octopus bimaculoides
CATCAAGACACATGTGCGAGTGCTCCGAAGCATCATTCCTCGTTGGAACAGCTCGTATTCTTACAAAGGTACATTTTGCCTATGGAATTTTGTTCTTTTCTTAACGCTGGACAGTCAGCATGTAGAAGAATAAAAACAGGAGGCAATATTTCATATCTATATTGAACAATAAGCAATGATAAAATTAATAATAATAATAACAATAAGGAGGAGGAGGAGGAGGAGGAGGAGGAGGGTAATAATAATAATAATAATAATAATAATAATAATAATAATAATAATAATAATAATAATAATAATAATGGTTTCAAATTTTGCCACAAGGGGAACCATTTTGGGGGAGGGGACTAGTCGATTATATCGGTTACTTAATATTTCGACCGCAAAAGGATGAAAGGCAAGGAATTTGAACATTTCGTACGGCGCGCAAAACGATTCTGCCAGCTTGCCACCTTAAGTAGTAATAATAATAATAATAATAATAATAATAATAATAATAATAATAATAATAATAATAATAATAATAATAATAATAATAATAATAATAATAATAATAATAATAATAATAATAATATTAATAATAATAATAATAATAATAATAATAATAATAATAATAATAATAATAATAATAATAATAATAATAATAATAATAATAATAATAATAATAATAATAATAATAATAATAATAATAATAATAATAATACAGCAAAACAATGCTAAACAAAATGGCTGCCTTATCCGACATACCTGTTGTTTGTTTATCTAAATTTTTTTTTTTGTATTGCTTATTAATTCATTTCTTGATTTTTGTTACTGCTTCTCGGCTTCTATATTTCTTATATTTGAAATATAATTTTATTCCATTTTAAAAAATTTTCCTTATCAACGTTATTCATTCATTATATATTTTATACACATACACACACACAATCACATATTTATATATATATATATATATAAATATATATATATATATATATATGTGCGTTTGTATGTGTGTGTGTGTTCAAAGTGTATTTGTATTCTTATTTTTAAAGGTTATTTTTATAACCATGTATTATATATTTTTGCTTATATATTTAAAATATTTTTTTATTCCGTTTTCAAAAAACTTTTATTTTCTTATTTATCACATATTTTATTTCATATTCTTATTTATGCATTTGCAACACACATACATGCATACATACATATATCTATACATACATACATATATATATATATATATATATATATATATATATATATACATAACGAGCCTTGTTATATAAGTCGCTAATGAGGCTAATGATGGATACTCCACGGCCTGGGGAACATACGACTGCTTCCAGCTATTTCACTGGAATCCGCAGAGGCATTTTTGTACGTATAACGAGCTGCCAATATACTGCTCCCCTCTCCCTCTCTCTCTCTCTCCCCTTCTTCTTCTTCGTCTTTTCTTTTTCTTTCTTTTCTTTTTGTTTTTCTTTTCGCCTTTTTTTCCTCTTCTTTTTCTTCTTCGTTAGCTTCTCGCAAAGCTTCTTTATCTTTATGTTTTCTTCATGTTTCTTCTTTTCCCATTGCAACTTTATTCTTCTTGCTGCATTCAATCATCCTTCTTCTTCTCCTTCTTTTTCTTTCTCTTCTGCTTCTTCGTCTTCCTTTTCTTTTTCTTCGTTTTCTTCCTCTTTTTCTTCTTCGTCTTCCTTCTCTTTTTCTTCTTCATTTCTTCTTTTTCTACTCCTTCTTCCTGCTTATCTCTCTTCCCGATGTTTCTGTTTTTATTAGTTGTTCTTATTCATAATGATGATAATGAAGATGATAACGATGATAATGATGATGACGACGACGACGACGATGAGGAGGAGGAGGAGGAGGAGGAGATGGGGAGGGGAGGAGAAGGGCGGGGAGGGAAGGGCGGGGAGGGAAAGGAGGAGGGGAAGGGCGGGGGAGGGAAGTGGAGGGAAGGGGTGGGAGGGGTGGGAGGGGGAGGGGGAAGGGAGGAGGATATTGACCTTGCTGCTGCTATTGCTGCTACACCAGCAGCAATAGTTGATGATGATGATGATTATCACGACGACGACGACGATGGTGGTGGTGGTGTTGGTGATAATGCTGATGACGATAGTGGCTGTAACGATTGTGATGGTGGTGACAATGATAACGATCATCATCATCATCATCATCACGGAGATGATGATGAGGAGGTGGAGGACGATGATGACCATGATGATGATGATGATTGTAATAGTGACGATGTGGAGGAGGAGGAAGAGCAGGAGGAGGAGGAAGAGCAGGAGGAGGAGGAAGAGCAGGAGGAGGAGGAAGAGCAGGAGGAGGAGGAAGAGCAGGAGGAGGAGGAAGAGCAGGAGGAGGAGGAAGAGCAGGAGGAGGAGGAAGAGCAGGAGGAGGAGGAAGAGCAGGAGGAGGAGGAAGAGCAGGAGGAGGAGGAAGAGCAGGAGGAGGAGGAAGAGCAGGAGGAGGAGGAAGAGCAGGAGGAGGAGGAAGAGCAGGAGGAGGA
>NC_142933.1:88155669-88168169 GCF_046866305.1 Octopus bimaculoides
GCCTCCGAGCAGGGCGATTCGGACCCATATCAAAGCTTGTCTTACGCGTTCTACATTTTCCGGGATCCGTACCGTTCGTGGCGCCCCCACCGGTTTCCTATTCATTAGTGTAATCGTGCACGAAGTGCCTTCACCCAAGGTAAGATTGTGTTACGGGTGGGAACAGCCTGATTTCGGTGAATGTTGAAGTGACGCCGAAACTCACGCTGAACTCTTGTGGTAGACTCGTTATTCTTCACGTAACTGTTGTAGGCAAGCATGCGATGCTCTATCATCTACAGTGTCATGGTCTCGTGTGAAAAGAAAAAAAATGCTAAGATACCATGGACCGAATGATACCTTGGGGCTGACTAATAGCCATTTCAAAACCGTCGATCTTCTCTGCCCCACCCTGTACATGTATGTATGCATGTGTGAGTGAAAATGTCTATTTGTCTGTCTCTCTGACAGTCAGTCTGTGCGAGTGTATTCTGCAGTTTCGGTTTATCAATCGTGTGTGTGTGTGTGTGTGTGTGTGTGTGTGTGTGTGTGTGTGTGTGTGTGTGTGTGTGTGTGTGTGTGTGTGTGTGTGTGTGTGTGTGTGTGTATGCCTTTGTGTCTATTTCTCCACCGCTTGGAAACCTGTATTGGCTTGTTTAATTCACCGAAAAAGTGGCGGATAGTGAAATCGAACGCAGGAGTGCATGGCATGAAAGCTAAGCTTCTTAACCACGCAGCTATACTGGAACATAGCGAGTATGTACACTTCAAGTTAGATGAAAAGTAGAAGTCCTTAGAAATGGAACCGCAAATACCGTTTCCAAATGATACGAAGAATGTTTCTTAAGGATACCGTTTCTTGACAGCTAGAATCTTGAAAGATCAAAGATGAATGCTGAGCTTATGAAAAACAATGGAAGCTTCTAGCGATTTATGAGATGTGGAGGACAGAGATCTCGTTAACATGTTAGCATGAGATATCAGGTCAAAAAGATGGTCTGGCAAAATAGTTGCGTGCAATCACGACTTGAAACGATCAATCTGAATATTTCTACAGCTTCCCTTTTGCTTTGATACCATCTGTGTGTGCCTGTGAGTAGTATGTCTGAATGTTGGTAAATGCCAGTGAATGTGTTGTGGGGGGGAGTATGTGTGTGTGTGTGTGTGTGTGTGTGTGTGTGTGTGAAAGTGTTGAGTCGTGCGTGGTTATGTGTCTGAGCATGTATATACATGCGTGTGTGTATACGTGTGAATGCGTTGTGTTCTTTGCGTGTGTGTTTGTAAAATGTTCGTATGTATAAATGAGTCGTTATATGTACATTTATGTGAAGCACGTACGTGTGCGTGTGCGTGTGTGAATGCATATGCATGTAAAATATATATATTTACATGCATATGCATTCAGGTACACACACACACACACACACACACACACACACACACACACACACACACATATATATATATATATATATATATATACACATACGTTTATGAATTTATAAATTTATGAATATATATATATATATATATATATATATATATATATATATATATATATAAATGTGTGTATATATATACGTATATATAAATGCGTGTGTGTGTGTGTGTGTGCCTGTAATGTGTATGTGCATACATGCACATATGTATATTCATATATCCGTTGATTTTGATGAACGGAAAAAAGAAGTACACATTATCATGGTTGTACATAATGGAGTGTGTCAGACTAATCCAGTGGCCTGATACTCTGGTCGTTCCTCGGCGTGTTATCGGCTTCTCGAACAGGAGATTGTGGTGGAGGATAGACTGAGGTGTACGGTTGCCTGAAGGCGCAAGCTGGCTTTTGTGACGGTCATTGAAGAATAACACAAGATGCACTAAAAAAATATACTAGAAAGTGTACGCGTCATCTCTCTTTCTCTCTCACACACGCGCGCGCGCGCACGCACACTGATACGTGTCTTAGGTCAGTATGTGTCAAAGAGCATAGACCCGAAATGTATAAGGTTTTCCCATTCTTCCTGAGTGTTAAACTAATACGCCTGCTTGTTCCTACACCTGTCTTTCGTCTTCTGTTTTCTGTAAATTTTTATTATGTATATATATATATATATATATATATATATATATATATATATATATATATGGATTGGATTGGATTACCTGTATTCAGTCCACTGCTGGACGAAGGCCTCAGCATTCTCTCCGCCAGCCACGGTCTGATGTGGAGGCCGTGAATTCGAGTTTCAGATTATACTGGTTGGATGAACCTATACTGCCACACTGGTTCGTCATGGCTTGTCTAAGGGGTAGAGTTTTTTTTTATACTCTTACTCAAGTCGATTAAATCGACCCTAGTGCTCAACTGTTACTCATTTTATCAACCCCGAAAGGATAACTGGTAAAGTCGACCTTGGCAGAATATGAACTCATAACGTGTAGACGGACGAAATACCGCTATGCATTTCACCCGGCGTGCTAAAGATTCTGCAAGCGCGCCGCCTATATATAAATATATATACAATAGTTTGATGATGCAGACGAGGTGAAAATAGCTCTGAGGAAGCAGGGACAAAAGGGACACCTGAATCTTTTGCAAAGAAGTTTCAAAAGTTGAGTTCAACGATAACGCAAACACATCGCTTGTGATGGAGACAAAGTTGAATTCCATCTTTGTATAGAGGAGCAGTTACTTACTCACTCTACCAACGTGTATAATTTGAACGACTTATGTTAGTCAATAAAAATGTTATCCCAGCTTTTGCATAAATTTCGATAAAATCCTCATGTACATGGAAGACATGAAAATAGAATCTGCTGATAAATAACATTAGCATGGCGGCAATTTGAAATGCGGATCGAACTGACTAGTTTCGTGTTTTCATTAAAGATTCATCAAACATCGTTTACCTCGTCATTCAAGCCGTCTTTTATATCTACATAAAATAATGTAGTCCTATTCATTGATTTTAAAATATCAATGATATTTTTTTTTCTAGCTCTTCTAATATATGGTTTTTAACATTCGTTATAGCTAATTATAAACTTTATACAATGTCATGTATTTTTCTCCTTTGATACTTCCATTAAAGTAAGCAAAATATCGGAGTTGAATGTTATATGGTAACTATGGAGCTCTAAAATCAGTGGATATTTTGTGCATACGCACGAAATATTAAAATGTATGTCCTTCAATATTGTTAAAATGCACATTTCAAGAATATTGATACACACATACACACATATATAAACATATATGTATGTAACGTGTGTGTGTGTGCGTGTGTGTGTGTTTGTATGTATATATGCTTATATGTGTATATATGTATATATGTGTGTATATATGTATCTCTGAATGTATATATATACATATATATATATATATATATATATATATATATATATATATATATATATATATATATGTATGTATATATATATATATATGTATATATATATATATATATGTATATATATATATATGCTGTATGTGTGTAGACAGATTACTTACATATACATATTCATACATATATAAACGCATGCATGCATTTGGTTGTCAAATATATTCGTTCTTATTTTTCCGTTTATTTTAATCCTTATTTTACATAAAAAAGTTTTTACAAATCACCCAATAATATATTTTTCATGATTGTTCACAGTTTGTTGCTAACGTTCCATTAGCTTGTCAATGCTTCAACGGTAGCAGTCAACGAGTCTTGACTTGAAGAATTCATCGAGCCACGTTTTCAGTTCCACGTCGTTATTGAACGAAATGCCTCGTAGACCACTGGAGAACAACCGGAAAAGGAGATAATCTGAAAGTGCTATACCAAGAGAAATCGATGGATGCGGTAGAACTTCCCAACAGAAATCTTCATTAGCATTCTTGGTTAAGTTAACGACAGAGAGGTGTTCGTTTGTCGTGCGGATGAAGCACGCCGCCGGTTGGGCTGTTTCAGCTGGATTTCCTCGCTGAGTCGATGTAGTTACTGAACGTAAAACTCGTCAAATTCATCATTGATCATGCCGTTTGTTTTGTTTTTGCTTTGTTTTTGCTTTTCTTTGGGGGGGGTGAGGGGTTGCATGTTGTCTATCAGTCATGTGTATGTATTCTTTTATTCTTTCATTCTTTTATTTGTTTCAGTCATCTTGACTGCGACCATGCTGGAGCACCGCCTTTAGTCGAGCAAATCGACCCCAGGATTTATTCTTTTGTAAGCCTAGAACTTATCGTATCGGGCCCTTTTGCCGAACTGCTAAGTTACGGGGACGTAAACACACCAACATCGGTTGTAAAGCGATGGTGGGAGGACAAAACACAGATACACAAATATATATATATATATATATATATATATATATATATATATACACGATGGGCTTCTTTCAGTTTCCGTCTACCAAATCTATTCACAAGGCTTTGGTCGGCCTGAGGCTATAGTAGAAGACACTTGCCCAAGGTACCACCCAATGGGACTGAACCCGGAACCGTGTGGTTGGTAAGCAAGCTACTTACCGCACAGCCGTATAATAATTTTATGGCTAAGTAAAAGTGTGGGTAACGAAGATCGGATGTGTATGTGCGCGTGCGTGTATTCATGTGTGTGCCTAAGAAAGAGTGAGAGTGAGAGTGAGAGTGAGAGTGAGAGGGGGTGGAGATTGAAGAAGCTTTGTAAAAAGGCCTATGCGTTTGCATAGATATTCAGCAATATGTGGCAAACGTATGCTTGTATGTAAGAGTGTGTGCGCGTTTGGCGGTGATGATTCGGAAAGAGGGAGGGGATTTGGCAGCGGAAGAAAGAAACCAGAAAAGAATTAGGTTTGGATACACAATCTGTAATGTATCCTATTCTTTAACGATCGGAATCTGGAAGAAACATTCTGTTGAAGCACCGTCAAGATTTGAGTGATATAATACCAATAATGCTAAGATTTAGTTTCAGTTAGAGGTATTTCTGAGACTAACGAAGTATGTCTATGGTCCATTTTTTTGGATGGTGATGTTGGTGTCAAAGAATTTAAAGAACTTCCATCTTATCCGGATCTCAAAAGCCGCCCACGATGGTGCGTCTGCATCGTCGTTCAACATGCTAGAAATAATAGTTGGTGCACCAGCATGACCGCCGCCACTTGGCTGAAACACATAAATAAATAAATAAATATATATATATATATATATATATATATATATATATATGTGTGTGTGTGTGTGTGTGTGTGTGTGTGTGTGTGTGTGTGTGTGTGTGTGTGTGTGTGTGTGTGTCTGTGTTTGTCCCCCTAGCATTGCTTGACAACCGATGCTGGTGTGTTTATGTCCCCGTCACTTAGCGGTTCGGCAAAAGAGACCGATAGAATAAGTACTAGGCTTACAAAGAATAAGTCCCAGGGTCGATTTGCTCGACTAAAGGCGGTGCTCCAGCATGGCCGCAGTCAAATGACTGAAACAAGTAGAACAGTAAAAGAGTATTATCATCATCATCATCATTATTATTATTATTATTATTATTATTATTATTATTATTATTATTATTATTATTATCACTACTACTAGTACTACTATTACTACTACCACTACCACTACCACTACTATAGTAATGACCTTCCCATGACACGAGGTTGTAGATGCATTATATTTGAATAAAGGCAAGGGCAGTCACTGCGTTGTGGTTGTTGCTACTGTTTAGTCCTTGGCGACCTTGATTCAACAGACCTATGATCAAGGGTATTCCAGACGTGACCATACCATCTCTTTGTACATCCTAAGGTTGTTTACAGTTCTCCCCACCATAGTGAGTGATGTGAATTTAGCTGGGGGGTTTTTTAAAGGAGATCAAGTGGTCACATAGAGACGCCATCTTTAATTTGAAACGGCTAGACTGGCAGATCATGACCACAAGAATGTCTGTTCAGTCAGGATTGACCATGGGCTAAACAACAAAGACAAGAATATAAACGGGCACTCCGCACTCCGTCGGTTACGACGACGAGGGTTCCAGTTGATCTGATCAACGGAACAGCCGGATCGTGAAATTACCGTGCAAGTGGCTGAGTACTCCACAGACACGCGTAACTTTAACGTAGTTCTGAAGGAGATTCAGCGTGACACAGAATGTGACAAGGCCGGCCCTTTCAATTACAGGTACTACTCATTATCGCCAGCTGAGTGGACTGGAGTAACGTGAAATAAAGTTTCTTACTCAAGGAAATAACTCATGATCGTAAACCAGTTATCCTAACCACTAAGCCACGCGCCTTCATCAAGAAAATAAAATATTAAGTATAATATCTAATAATATCTAATGTTATGTTTGACTTTTTATTGAAAGCATTTTATGCTCAGTAACGTCACGGATCAGAGGTTCCCAGCAGTCTCAGTCACTAGTTGATTGTATTTCTAATGGTAAGAATTATAAGGGAGTGTATATAACTCGGCGCGGAACAAATATCGCCAGGCGCTTCGTTTGAAGAGATCCGTTCCTTTGGTTCTTTTACCGATGTCTCTATCTTTTGTCGATAAGTATCGGTGAAAAGTGTATGTACATCCATACACACAGACAAGCACACACACCCTCTCTCTCTCTTTCACACACACACACACACATACGCACGCACACATGCGCAAACACACCCATACGTACACGCACCCACATACGCAAACACACACATACGCACGCACACACATACGCACACGCACACACACAAACGTACACGTATGTGCTTGTGCCTGTGTGCGTGTGTGTGTGTATGTGCGTGTGCGTACGTGCGTGTACGTACGTGCATGTATGTGTGTGTGTGTGCGTGCGTGTGCGTACGTGTGTGTGTGTGTGTGTGTGTGTGTGTGTGTGTGTGTGTGTGTATCCTATGCTTAGTCTCCTTTCGACTTACGCCCCATTGTCTCAGCACACTTTCTCCCTCTTTCTGCCTATGCTTTCTCTCTTTCTCCCTCTCTCTCTTTCTCCCCACTCTCTTTCTCTCTCCCCTTCTCTCTCTCTCTCTCTCGCTCTCTCTCTCTCTCTGGTTTCTCCTCTCTACCGTCTCTCCCATTCTCTTATTCTTTACTTCCCTTGTCTTACTTACTGCCTTCTTTTCATAACTAGTTTGCTCATATATTTTCATGTCATTTCTTTTTATATCCAAAACTTCAAAGTGACATAAGCATGGACCAACAACCGCATATTAGCTCTCCGTTAGAAAAGGCATGCTTCTGCAATAAATACTTAGATACGACAATCAATGCAGATTCCGTGAAATTAACACAAAATGTCGCCTTCACCATAGGCAGCTGTCCGAAAATATCGTCTTGACACTCTCTATCTATAACGCATGACACTGTGATCAAAAACTTATATAATGCAATCTGTAGAAAGCATTATACTAGAGAGATAGATATGAGAAATTACAGTGATGTGGCGGTTATTTTCAATCATAATATTTATCCTTTTGTTAAGGCGGCGAGCTTGTGAAATCGTTACTGTACAGGGCAAAAGTTCTTAACAGCATTTTGTCCGTCTTTACGTTCTGAGTTCAAATTCCGCCTAGGTCAACTTCGCCTTTCACCCCTTTTAGAGTCAATAAAATGTCGTTGACACTCCGTCGCTTACGACGTCGAGGATTCCAGTTGATCCGATCAACGGAACAGCCTGCTCGTGAAATTAACGTGCAAGTGGCTGAGCACTCCACAGACACGTGTACCCTTAACGTAGTTCTCGGGGATATTCAGCGTGACACAGTGTGACAAGGCTGACCCTTTGAAATACAGGCACAACAGAAACAGAAAGTAAGAGTGAGAGAAAGTTATGGTGAAAGAGTACAGCAGGGTTCGCCACCATCCCCTGCCGGGGCCTCGTGGAGTTTTAGGTGTTTTTTCGCTCAATAAATACTCATAACGCCCGGTCTGGGAATCGAAACCGCGATCCTATGACCGTGAGTCCGCTTCCCTAACCACTGGGCCATTGCGCCTCCACAGTCAATAAAATAAGTACTAGCTAAACACTGGGGTTGATATAATCGACTTACAGACCTGAAATTGCTAGCTTGGTGCCAAAATTTGAGACTAATATTAATGCTTTTGTTAAGGCGGCAAACTTACGGAATCGTTACTGCGCCGACCAAATAAAATGCTTAGCGGCATTTCGTCCGTTTTTAGGTTCTCAATTGAAATTCCGTCGAGGTTGACTTTGTCTTTCATCCTATCGGAGTCGATAAAATAAGTACCACTTGATCACTGCGGTCAATGTAATCAGCTTAACCGCTTCCAACGAAATTACTAGCTTTGTGCCAAAGGTTGAAACTGATACTAATCGTTTTGTTACCATATTTCTGTTGAAATACTCTGCTATTGTTTTAATTGATTATGAAAATATTGAAGTAGAAATTATCGAGGTGGTGTTTGGAATATGAATTAAAATGCAGTTTTGCTGGAAGGTCTTCAGTTACAAAAAAAAATTAAAACAGGAAGTTTGTAACATAAGACTAGAAGTTTGTAACATAAGACTAGAAGTTTGTAACATAAGTTTTTGGCAGGTTGGTATTAACAGGTTTAAATACTGGTGGGAGAATGTTTCTGTCAAAAATTTATTAAGATGTAATCATGGTGATATGGAACGGAGAACGGAAAGAATACGCTGTAACGGAAATCAGTTGTCCAGATTTCGCTTCGAGATATGTCGAAATTATGGTACTGAAGAGCTACAATTATAGCGAATAACTATCATTCCTGCTCACCATGGAGCGAGTTGTCTCACCTGATCTGGGACATTCAGTGTTCTTTATCATTCGGCGTCGTGTAGGGAGCTTTCAGAGAACGCTCTCTCGCAGCAAATTGATGTATAAAACACACAAATATACTATATACCGATAATGTTTACGTTATTAGAGCTACTTTTGATTAGAAATTTACCAATATTAAAGATAAGACACCAGGCCCAGTGGTTAGCGGATCATGCTCACGATCGTAAGGTCGTGAGTTCAACTCCAGAAGCGGGCGGCAGGTTGTATTCTTGTGCAAAGCACTGGCTCGTTCATTTCATGTTGATCTCGTCTACCCAGCTGGAAATGAAGTCGCAGCCTAGTACTGTTGTTGCCCTTTATTCCTCTAGCTGTCATATCCTCAAAATTCGACAGGGTCAACAGGTGGTAAGAGGTGGAGCAGGAAGGTGTCTATATCAGCAGGTGATGAGAGAATTAACACAATTATAGTACCTCCTGACAATTATGGATGAGGCTGTTATGGCGGACTGATGATGCGAAATCTGTAGATATTCCACCCAGACTTATAATAAGCATGTAATAAATTATATCAGTAACAATCATGAGAAGCTAAAATGAAGACGGTTAATTAGGGAAATACAGTTACATGCCATTAATAGAATTGAGATAATTTGTGAAACATTCCAAAAGTTTAGCATGTAATAAAATGTATATGCACACGAGAAGACATCAAAACACACACACACACACACACACACACACACACGACAAACACCCACATACATACAAACACAACACATACCCACATACACACTTTTGTATATATGTATGTATATATGTCTGTATGTATGTGTGTTTGTATGTATTTAAGTATCTATCTATCTGTCTATCTATCCATCTATCTATCTATCCATCTATCTATAGTGTATCTGTATGTGTGTGTGTTCTTGTGCATATATACATATATGTATTATGTATGTATATATGTATGCATATAAGTATATATGTATGCGTATGTAATATATATATATATATATATATATATATATATATATATATATATATATACATGCACACACACATATGTACATAATTATTTGGTTTGCAAAGACATAACAATATATATAATTACATAATTGGGACCATACAGACTCATATATGTAATGCTATCCGTATTTGCACATGTATATGTGTGTGTGCATATACATACAAATATACACTCGCATACTTACATACATGCGTAATGTATAGATACATATGCCAAAAGTTCAAACAGCGGATTAAATTATACACACACGTTTGTGTGTGTGTGTGTGTGTGTGCGTGTGTGTGTGTGTGTGTGTGTGTGACTGACGAAGATAAGAAGTCTAACGTTTCGGGCAAAATACTTCGTCGGAGAGAGATTAAATGTTTAAAAAGTTAAAATGTTATGCGTAATCATTTTTGATAGAATTGGTAGATTAAGCAACACTTTCTGACATGTTGAGGTTGATATGTTCATCAGTATCAAATTTAAAGGAACGAAATTGCTTGTCTCTCCTTATAAATCGCTCTATTTGATTCAACTATAGGACCAACTAAATATACAGCTGCCGAAACGAAACATAAAGTTAAAGTTCCTAATATTTCTTAACTTTGATTTTTTTTTTTCCTACCTCTTTCAGTATCTGTGAAATAATGTCAGGAGAATTAAGCGGATTCCTTCAATGTATTTTGTTGTAGAAATACAATAGGAGAACGGAGAAAGAAGAAAAGAGAAAAATTATCATTAAAACCTGATACAGAAAAAAGTGTCAAGCATATACTATGCACAGAGATGTATAGCGATGGATCTATATGCATATGGTATATGTATACATATCTACGTACGTATAACATACACACTCACCTGACTTCACATAAGCACACATCTATGTATGTTTGTATGGAGGGTTTTAAGTATGTAAGTATATATTAGGTATGTAAGTATGTAAAGGCGGCGAACTGGCAGAATCGTTACCATGCTGGGCGAAATGCTTAGCGGTATTTCGTCTGCCATTACATTCTGAGTTCAAATTCCGCCGAGGTCGACTTTGCCTTTCATCCTTTCGGGGTCGATAAATTAAGTAACAGTTGCGTACTTGGGTCAATGTAGTCGACTTGCCCCTTCCCCAAACATTTCAGCCCATTTTAGTGGCTGTGTGGTAAGAAGCTTGCTTCCTAACCGCATGGTTCAGGGTTCGGTTCAACTGAGTGGCACTTTGGGCAAGTGTCTTCTATTATATCCTCGGGCTAACCAAAGCCTTGCGAGTGGATTTGGTAGGACGGAAACTGAAAGAGGCCTGTCGTATGTGTGTGTGTGTGTGTGTGTGTGTGTGTGTGTGTGTGTGTGTGTGTGTGTGCGCGTGTGTGTGTGTGTGTGTGTGTGTGTGTGTGTGTGTGTGTGTGTGTATGTGTGTGTGTATTTGTGTGTATTTGTGTGTCTCGTGACGTAGCGGCTCGGCAAAAGTGACCGATAGAATAAGTACTAGGCTTACAAAGAATAAGTCCTGGAGTCGATTTATTCGACTATAGATGGTGCTCCAGCATGGCCGCAGTCAAGACGACTGAAACAGGTAAAAGAAAACAGAATACCGTTCTCTGTATCTTACATAAATAACGTGGACATATACTGTAGGACGCCACACAACTGTGTTTTTCGTCTCAAGACAGAATCTCGTACAGATGTATAGTTCTAAAGAGCACAGTAGCAGACGAATATCGTCCAGTATGGGCGATGAAACTGCTAGATCAAGATTTATTTCTGCGTATTTGCAGATCATATCTAGTATGCATCCACTAACAACAGCATGCTGTGAGACTCAGCTTCTATTACTGGACGCTTTCCGTCTAGGACTGATATTCTTCTGTGCTTTTTAACACTACACAAAATGCTTTCCTGAAACGAATACCACAGTTTTATGACTCTCCATAGTATATCCAGGTTAATTAATATATACAGAATGTTATTTTGAAATAACACTGCTTCCGACGCCAATAACGAAAACTTAATATACAGCCACGATATTATGGGAATTGTTTCCAATATATTTATTGCTTCCTACATCAACAAATAAGAGATTTAATGTCATTGTTTACATAAGATGTAATAAATAAAACGTTTTTTTTTTTTCATATACGTGTAATGTCATTATATTTACATATAATGACATTGTGTTTGTACAAGATATGTATTGTCAGTTAATAAAAGACTTAAAATATTATTTATTTAATTACCTTAACTATTAATTAAAGAATTTCAATGAAAAGTGACATTTTCATCTGACCTCTGAGCCCTGAACTGTAATTTTATTTCCGTTCACTTTAAATCTATTCATTTTTAATTTGATTTAGACATTATACGCATATATACAAACATACACACATACATACATAAACACACACACATACATGCATAAATACATACATGCATACACGCACGAACGAACGCACGCACACACACATATTATTGAGGCACTGGGATATGTAACACACTGCCTAAGTACCAATCTTGAGAAATTAGGCTTCTCAAAACCAGAAAGGAGAAAGCTGATTCGAAGTCTACAGATCCAAGTCATCACTAGAACTGTAAAAATCTGTAAAACTTTCCAGAAGTTTATCATTTAAATATACACAAGCATGTCTAGATATGGAGCTATATACATGAGAATACATACATAACACAAAGCATACACATCTGCACGTATATATATATATACTCTGTTGATGTTGTTGAAATTCCAATGAAGGAGCCTTGGATCTAGATTGGATACAGACTCTTTCTCTGTTGG
>NC_142933.1:88170669-88173169 GCF_046866305.1 Octopus bimaculoides
ATGATGATGATGATGACGATGATGATGAAGACGATGAAGACGATGATGATGATGATGATGGTGATGATGATGATGGGGAGGGTGAGTACGATGATGACGACGATGTTGATAGTATGAATGTGATGGTACGACGCTGAGGTGGTGGTGTTGGCGGTTTGTCGACTTCAGTTTTGGTGTAGAAGAATTCCTTTGACATCGTACCGAACAAGTACAGTTGAGCTGTTGAATCATACACACACACTTGCATAGGCACATATATACATAAATACATACATACATACATACATACATACATACATAAGCCTACATAATACATATACATGAACAGACATATACATACACACATAGAGACATACACAAAATCATGTTTATCATATATATATATATATATGTGTGTGTGCGTGTATATTTGGTCATACGTGCATCATAAATGTGTATGCATAAGGTTAAATAACATATGCATACACATATATAGACATGAATATTCACATGTATTCCATATATACACATAACGCATATACATACATATATATATACACACATTCCATACAGGCACATAAGCATGCAAATACACGCACAAGCACACGTACACACATAAATATACATACATGCATGCATACATACACATACATACATACATACATACATACATACATACATACATACATACATACACACATACCTGCATTTATACATGGTTGATAACTTCAGTTACGAATAGCATTGAAATCATCAAATAATTCCTTATAAATATCAACTCAACATTAGTTCTTTCATTAGTTTGGTAACGAATACCTTAGATTTATCTCTCTCCCGTTATATGTATATATGTGTGTATATATATATATATATATATATATATATATATATATATATATATATATATATATATATATATATATATATATATATATATATATATATATATATATATATATATATATATATTTATATATATATATGTATACATATCTGTGTATGTGTGTATAGACACATATGTATATATATATATACATTACATATCTTTAAATATATATTTGCATGTGTATCAATGTGTGTGTGAGTGTGGGGGGGGGATATGTGTGTGTGTACATGGATACCTGGGACCTGAAAGCCAACAATATTCCAAACACCACTAAGTGGAACGTTGCAGAACGATCTTCGCCTTATGTTAATTAGTCAAGGACATGCAGGCTTTGCATAGCCGAAAGAAGTCATATCCTTTGTAAATTTAAGAAATCCACTGACCTACAGAATTATAGATTCGAGATTTTTACTAAATGCAACCATCTGATTAAGTTTTTATTATGGAAGTGGAAAACACCGCCCTGTCCGGATTAAGCATAAAGTCTCACAAACTTTAATATTTCCCCGCCGAATCAACTACGCCAATTGACATTTCACGTTTTAACTGACTTAAACGGACCCAGCATTTATCTCCTTTCCCTCCACGATTTTTCTCATTAACTTTTTCATTTAATCTTTTCTCCTTTTCTTTCTCGTTCTTTCTCTCTGTTTCTCAGTGAGCATCTATGTTGTATTTTAAGCCTGAAAGATTGTCCCATACTACTCGGCACACTATACAAACTCGTCCAACTACTGTACAATCAGAAGCATGGTAGTCGGTCGCATTTATATGCTGTCGATATATTAAGAAATATCTCTGGCTGGGTGGAATATTGTTTTATGGATCCCACTGATAACGGAACAGTATACAACGTGTGTATGTATGTTTGTGTGAGTGTGTGTGCCGATTCAGAGTAACAATCCGCTGGAGCGACTTGCATATATTGAACTCCGCATTTGTATTGAGTACACATCAGGATCATTACCCAATAACTATGCACATACATACACATATATGTATGTATATATATATATATATATATATATATATATATATATATATATATATATATATATAATATACATATATATAATATATTATATATATACATGTACATATACATATATAATATTTTTGATACACACAGACGTACATAGATTCATACATATATGTGTGTGTGTGTGTGTGTGTGTGTGTGTGTATGTGTGTGCATACCTACAAGTGTATGTGTGTGAAGGTCTAAGAGTACATAAAACATACGCAACGCTTGTTCAGGCATGTTACAAACGAAGGCAACAGTCGCCACCGCGAAACTTGGCTTAAAGCATCTGTCACAATCAAAGTGTTGTCTGTAATATCTGAAACCGACATCACTTGATAGAAGTCGAATCACTTTCAAGCTGCGGTGACAGGTGGCGTTTACATTCCACACTAAACATATCTACTCTTTGAGTGCAGTGTGAGTAGATGTCCCTTTGTGTACGAGACTTCGTGTATGTGTGCGTATGTATTATTTTTCGAAGTATTTGTGATTTTATGTGTGTTATTGTGTAAGTGTGTATATGGGACTGAATGTAATGCTATGTGGATGTAGTTTTATATGTATCGGGCTTACGTTTCGTGGTTTTAGTAGAGTGTGTGTTAATAACATTT
>NC_142933.1:88180669-88188169 GCF_046866305.1 Octopus bimaculoides
CTGTGTCACGCTGAATATCTCCGAGAACTACGTTAAGGGGTTAAGGGTACACGTGTCTGTGGAGTGCTCAGCCACTTGCACGTCAATTTTACGCGCAGGCTGTTCCGTTGATCGGATCAACTGGAACCCTCGACGTCGTAAGCGACGGTGTGCCAACACGTGTTTCTGTTAGTCAAGTGTACGTTGAAGTATTTGACTGTGTGATACCTTCATCAGCAAAAAATAAAAAGCGCGATGTTATATATACCTTTAGCACAGACGTCGAAATATCTAGTGACACAAATATTTTGTAGTTGCTATGCTAGCATTTTGCAACAATGTTAGAATTTTCCAAATCAGCATTAAAATAGAATTTATTAATTAAATTAGAGAAATTTGCTGTTATAGTAATTAGAGATAATAGAAAATATCTTTTTTACGCAAAGTAATTGGCGAGATTGTACATAAAACTGATAAAATTGGTTTAGAATGATAATATATACAATGAGATATAAATACACCCTCACCCCACATAGTCACACTCAGAGAAAGACACACACAGACACAAACATACACACACATACATACATATATACATGCATACATACATACAAGTACATATATCCGATTCTTTATATTTTTTTTATCCAACCGCCCTTCTTGTTAATCGCTTTGCACAACAGAGTATTTGCCATAAACTACGAAATAGTCATCCATATAATTACTATAACAGCTCATTTACATTAGTTAGTATTTAAATTATATTTTTAATGTTGATTTAGAAAATTCAAGCACATTGATTGTGTTATTTGCATAGTAAATTAAGAGTATTTGTGTTCTTGATATTTCGAGAGCTTTCATATTTTACTAGAGTGTACATAACAAGCTTTCATACATTACTACGGTGTACATAACTAGTATAACATATTATCATCTTTCTTTATACTTCTCCTGGCGGAGGTATTTCAAAGTTTTAAACCAGTGATAAACAATCTGCGGCCCGTGGGACTTCCTGAAAGACACGCCTATGAATTTTTTAGTGGTGTGGCTCGCCAAGTGGTGGCCCATGTCACAGACAACTCTCTTCTTTGCCTGTCTTTGAATTTTATGTATAAATAACTACTAGCGACACAAAATATATCCTGAGATTGAATATATTACGTACAGCAGACTATTTTCTATTTTGCAGCAAGCTTCTGACTGGGAGACACAAATGTATCTGAGGTAAAACTCATCTTTCCGCAAAGAAGCATCACTTCCGCAGAAACACAACATTAATCAACATAGCCAAACTGAGTGTTCTGGAAGAGTAGGCTTGACATATTTCGCCAACTGAAGAATGTTATATGGGAGGTTAATATTTGGCTAAATAGGCTTTTGTCAAAGGATGGTATGCAGTCTCATTCCTTACTGAAGTCGAATGATGCAGTTCCCCAGCAAAATCAGCGGTTTATTTCCTGCAGCGAATTGATTTTAAAAAAAAAACAACAGAAGAATGCCGTCGGGGAAATCGCCATGGCAGTTTAGACCAGATCAAGGTGGTTGTGGGTGGTATGATCCCGCAGATGGAACCTCTCTGTAGGTGAAGATTACCGTATTTTCGGAGATGAAATTCGCACGGGCGTATAAGGTGCACCCCAATCGACAAAAAAAAACTGCAGGTAACTTTGAATCCTCAAGCTGTATGTTTCACACATTTTCATGTACAAGAACCATGAACATCTAGACTGAGACCCTTTGGCGAGCTATTGTGGGTAGGTTTAGTTACAATACTTACCTTATAACTACCAAATATCACCACTGACCTCGACCGCCACCAGTATTGTCCATCATTAATAACACTAACTAAGTCTATCCAAAACCTGACCTTCGGCATATAAGGCACAAAGGGACTTTTCGGGGAAAATTTTCGGAAAAGTGCGCCTCATATGCCGGAAAACAACGGTTATTCAGTCCCTGCTGGCCGACTCAGACGAATCGTATTGGCTAAGGCAGTGGTTCTCAACCATTTTTTTACCTGTGGACTTCTTTGATTCCAATTGTACTCGGGTCGACACGCACAGCCATTCGATGTTTGAAAAAAATTCTATTGTACTTTTTTTAATAATTAAATATTATTAAATGAAGAGCTGGCAGAATCGTTAGCATGCCGAGCAAAATGCTTCGCAGTATTTCGTCTTTCTGTACAGTGAGTTCAAATTCACACTGAGGTCAACTTTACCTTTCTTCTTTTCAGAGTCGATAAAATGAGTAGCAGTTGAGCAATGGGGGTCGATATAATCGACTTACCCACCTCACTGAAATTGCTGTCCTTGTACCAAAATTTGAAACCAATAATTAAATATTATTAGGACTTGCATTAAAAAATTCTTAGCATATTTTGTGTACTGCAGAAGTATAACCCAAATGAATGCACATAATTGTTAACCGCAAAATTTTATGTACGAACCCCAAGGGTCATGTGAGTTCCGGTTCAGAACCTCTGAGCTAATGGATGAGACGATTGTGGCATAGAGGTATCTCCTAACAATGTAGAAGGGTTCCAAACCATGCAAGAGATTTAGACACTTTTTTTAAAGAAAAAATATCATTTTAAAAAAATTCTGCATTGTCTGCTTGTGAAAAAGCATCTCTAATATATATATATGTATGTATGTATGTTTGCATGCATTTGTGCATGTACGCATGTATGTACCCTCATGTTTGTTTGAATGTAAGTGATTGCAATGGTGGCATACAGCCAGCTATATTTTCATTTTTTCGTTTAGGTCTTATCTTTCTCCATCTAGTCACAGATCTCTCATGAATTACCATTCTATCTGCGTAAGAATCTGTTCAAAGAGCAATCCCTCAATCAAATAACAGGTATTCTCGCACACATGCGCACGAATACGACACTGGGCGTGCCTTAATGCATCCACGCTCACATTCACACGTGTGTACGCATGTAAAAACTACAGAATTATCCTTTCCAGTGTGTCGACTTTGTTGTTGCAATTCCTAATTCATGACCAACATGAAAATTTATTGGAGCGGTGAAATAAAAATCGCCATTAATTATTCGCGAGATGTCGTTACATCATTTACACACATCCACCCGCAAAACAACCTTGCGACGCATCCATCAGTGACTTGGAGGGTAGGGACACTCTGCATGAGCAACAACCTCTCCTCCATAGCATATTGCCTAGGTTTGAGCCCTATCGGATGCCTTGCACTGTAGGGACTGATGAATGCAACGAAAGAAAGGCAGATCCACAGAAAAATCACTACGAGTCAAAAAGCCCCGGGACAGCTCACAAATGCGGCTTTTATGGCAGAGACTGTTATTCGCCCATTGGTCGATTCAACCACAGAGAACACTGCTCCACTGGGGCGAACAGCTAGAGCCGTCAACCATGACAGACGGGGGTCACAGAATATGTATTAATGCCTATTTTTATGTCAAGGTATACAGTAATCCCTCGCCATATCGCGGTTCACCTATCGCGGTTCACCTATCGCGGTTCACCTATCGCGGTTTATTATCTAATCTTCAGTCGATTCCTCCGTGGTGTTGTTTTACATTTACCATAAAAAAACATATACAAATTATAAAAATAATAAAACAATATATACAGTGCAGTACTGTTTCTACTTCGCGGACTTTCCCTTATCACGGGGGCTTTTGGAACGTCACACCCGCGATAGTCGAGGGATTAATATTCTCTTTTACTCTCTTTTACTTGCTTCAGCCATTTGACTGCGGCCATGCTGGAGCACCGCATTTAGTTGAGCAAATCACCCCCAGGACTTATTCTTTGGAAGCCTAGTACTTATTCTATCAGTCTCTTTTGCCGAACCGCTAAGTTACGGGGACATAAACACACCAGCATCGGTTGTCAAGCAATACTAAGGGGACAAACATAGACACACAAACATACACACACATATATATATATATATACATATATACGACGGGCTTCTTTCAGTTTCCGTCTACCAATCCACTCACAAGGTTTTGGTCGGCCCGAGGCTATAGTAGAAGACACTTGCCCAAAGTGCCACGCAGTGGGACAGAACCCGGAACCATGTGCTTGGTAAGCAAGCTACTTACCACACAGCCACTCCTACGCTTATATACATTAAAAAAAAACAATTAAACTGAAGGATTACTGAATACTTTTTACTAGAGTTCATTTTTATCAAACATTTACAAGAAACAAGTTGATAGTCACTTCGAAGTTGCGACTTACTCGCCTGCATCAAGCTGTGCTATACTTGAGATGGGATTTTTGACTTTATGTAGCCTTTGTCAGACTGTTTTTAGTTGGTAAGGGTATCTATGTGAAATGATAATTTAATGTAGTATAGGTATGTCAGGGACGTAGATTTAGAGAAAGGGGAATAGAGTAGGGAGAGGCAGAAATTATGAGCTTGTAGGGTGTGGGTTGATACAAAGAGATTTGTAAGATTGCATTTGGTTTGATGTGGGAATTGTGTTATGCACATCGAGTCCTTGGCATCGAAGATGTTCATTCGAGAAAGTCTTTGTGATTTATTGGTTTAACATTGAAAAATGGTTAAGTGGTGATAACTTCATTGAAATCGAGCATCAGCGAGGTGGGAGAGGAGAGGAGGAGGGAGGAGGAGGAGAAGAAGAAGAAGAAGAAGAAGAAGAAGAAGAAGAAGAAGAAGAAGAAGAAGAAGAAGAAGAAGAAGAAGATGACGCTGATGATGATGATGATGATGATGACGACGACGACGATGGCGACAATAAAGAAAAGAAGAAAACGAAGAAAAAGACAAAGAAGATGATGATCCTGACCATGATGATGATCATTTTCATGTTCATGACCATGAAAATGATGATGATGATAATGATGATGATGATCATGGTAATGAGGGATGAGTATGGGGATAAGAATAATGTGAAATAATGCGAAGAAACGGAAAATGTCTCGAAGGAAATGACAGCGAAAGAATTTGATGGATTTTTGTTGTTTTTTTTTTTTTTACTAGATACAGAGTAGAATCAAACGACGATTAATGGAGGTGGAACCTCATGTCGACAGATGTATAGTCGTTTGGCGGGGTTTAAATATTAAAATTAGTTGTTATCGCGAAATGTATGCAGAGAAGAAAACAGTTAAACTGTTCAACTATGGCTTGATAAATTTTTTCTCTGAGAAAAAAAAACAAATAATTAAGAGTAATTCCATTTTTTCTATCTTTTTTCAGGATTATTTATAATTATGCCAATTGATAATTAAATTTGATTAAAGCGGTTTTGATTTGCGCACGAATATCGGGGGGATTAATTAATCGCATAAACAAGGGATAAAGACACACACATATATTCATAATATATATGTTTACACACATACAGAGATAAATACACACACACACATATATAACATGCATGCATATTATATATATGCTTGTGTGTGTGTGTGTGTGTGTGTGTGTGTGTGTGTGTGTGTGTGTGTGTACAGTCATTCGTCAAAATACACGGCCGAATTAAATTGTGAGACAGGTAGTTGTGTATGAGATCACTAAAGCTAATGTTTCACAGTCAGTCATTATATATTAATCTACAGAAATATCAGTATATGTGTGTATGTACGTATGTATGTATGTATGTGTGTGTGTGTATATATATGTGTGTGTGTGTGTGTATATATATATATATATATATATATATATATATGTTAATTCTCTAAATGAAGTATTAACAGTAACTGCACGATAAAGTGTAGTATATTGCCACTTAAGTGTGGCTGACCCCTAGGGGTGGATGTTACTGTTGCTTTTAGCCCCAGGAGGACATCTCCTCCAGCTGGCTTATCGACACACGACTGTGTCCTGTTTGCCAAGGGTAGTTATCCCTCTCACCAACATCTGCAGCACGAACGGATCCGGATTTCAGGGTTATTTCCCTTCGTCGGCGTCCGATAGCGGCTGACCCTGGTGAGAGAGACAAAAACCTGGCAATCTTATATCTTCTTTTCAAGTGAAATTCTTCACTGATATCGAAAAGGTGAAAACAAGCAATGTTAATTCTCTAAATGAAGTATTAACAGTAACTGCACGATAAAGTGTAGTATATCCACCCCTAGGGGTCAGCCACACTTAAGTGGCAATATACTACACTTTATCGTGCAGTTACTGTTAATACTTCATTTAGAGAATTAACATTGCTTGTTTTCACCTTTTCGATATCAGTGAAGAATTTCACTTGAAAAGAAGATATAAGATTGCCAGGTTTTTGTCTCTCTCACCAGGGTCAGCCGCTATCGGACGCCGACGAAGGGAAATAACCCTGAAATCCGGATCCGTTCGTGCTGCAGATGTTGGTGAGAGGGATAACTACCCTTGGCAAACAGGACACAGTCGTGTGTCGATAAGCCAGCTGGAGGAGATGTCCTCCTGGGGCTAAAAGCAACAGTAACATCCACCCCTAGGGGTCAGCCACACTTAAGTGGCAATATACTACACTTTATATATATATATATATATATATATATACGCGCAGGAGTGGCTGTGTGGTAAGTAGCTTGCTTACCAACCACATGGTTCCGGGTTCAGTTCCACTGAGTGGCACCTTGGGCAAGTATCTTCTACTATAGCCTCGTGCCGACCAAAGCCTTGTGAGTGAATTTGGTAGACGGAAACTGAAAGAAGCCCGTCGTATATATGTATATATGTATGTGTGTGTAAATGTTTGCGTGTCTGTATTTGGAATGACCAATTTCAAGGACTGTTGGACTTTGCTCCATAGGGTTTTGGAATCTTAATAATGGATTTACAAATGCTATGACCAATCTTAAAATCAATTGGATCTTACTCACAAGGTATTGGAATCTTATATGTATACCTTTCTGCCTAAACATTGGATTTACAAATACAATATCCCTACATTCACTCTCTATTTTCTATCTTAACTAAACTAACTATTACTTAATCATCCTCTCACACCGTCTCTGATGAAGGGATATAATAAATATCCTGGAAACAGCTGTAAGACATCCTATTTATAAATATTCTATATTATACACACCCTTGGTCTTTTATCTCATTACGAAAAGTAAATCCTTATATATATATATATATATATATATATATATATATATATATATATATATATATATATATATATATATATATATATATACACCATTATCAGCTATATTATTGACTTCCTATTGATTTGTCTATCTAACTGTGAATGATGTCTAAATCTCAAGAGGAATCTTTTGTATTTTATTCATTCATTTTATTCATTCATTCAATTGTAGTCTTCTCATGAAACACAAAAACAAATTCATTCATGAAGCTGGAGTTTCATTTTGACTCTCCTCGAAACGGAACAGGATACCTAACATAATTAATTTACTTTACGAACAGTAAAACCTGACGGCAACATACCAAGTATGTATCAAAGCTTAAATGAGATTATAATTAGCTCTAACCAACAAGTCATAACTTATACCATAATAAAATTCATCGTGGAATGAAACGGTCCACAATTACGCGTTCAAC
>NC_142933.1:88193169-88198169 GCF_046866305.1 Octopus bimaculoides
TTAAATAGGTCCTCCTAATTTTTCCAATTCCGTGGAATTTCCACGGGTCCCACACGTTCATCAATAATTTATTAAAGATATGGATGGGGTAGACATTAGCAAGGCAAGCCTTTTTAGAATACATGCCTACACAACAATCCTGGATGAGATTAATAAACTACTGGCGCGTTAACAGTTACTGGGGCATTCAAATTAAAATGTTCTACGACAAAAGGACGTAGATCTTTGCAGCTGTACGTGTTTGTGTATATGAGAAGACTAATTAAGCAATGGAGCTCAGGTGTTTCATATGTCAATAACAATCAATGTTTCATACAGGAAGAAAATTTTTCTAATCTTCTACGTTCACGTTACAATAATTCCTTCAGGCTGCTGACCAATCAATCTTTGTTAAGAATCAGACACCGTTTTTGCTGGCATAAAAGACGCATGGATATATTAGACACACCCCAATTTCAGCAGCGTATATTCAGGTAAAATTAGGGTTAGGGCAGCATATATTCAGGTAAAATGTTTTTTTATTTTTTGCATTAAAGCCAGTAATATAGGCCTAGCTTCGCATACAGGACCCGGGATCCTTTTTGAAACATACTTTGGAAAGAAAGTGCGTGTTATATGCCATCAAATACGGTAAATAATATGTGTGTATTAATATTTGCTATCCTTAAGGCGGCGAGCTGGCAGAATTCTTAGCACACCGGGCGAAATGCTTAGCGGTGTTTCGTCTGCCGTTACGTTCTGAGTTCAAATTCCACCGAGGTCGACTTTGCCTTTCATCCTTTCGGGGTCGATAAATTAAGTACCAGTTACGCACTGGGGTCGATGTAATCGACTTAATCCGTTTGTCTGTCCTTGTTTGTCCCCCTCTCAGTGTAGCCCCTTGGGGGCAGTAAAGAAATAAGAATTGTTAGCACACACAGAAAAATGCTTAGCGACATTTCATCCATCATTAGGCTTTGGGTTCAAATTCCGCCGAGGTCGGCTTTGCTTTTCATTCTTTCGGGGTCCATAAAATAAGTACCAGTTAAGCACTGGGGGTCGATATAATTGACTTACCCCCGAAATTGCCGTCGCTGAGCCAAAATTTGAAATCGATATTTCCTTATTTCCTGTCACATGTGCCCTCTCCTCCGCCATTTCAGGACCAGCAATCCACATCTAATCTAATCTAATTAGTTATTCAACTACATTAGCACCTCCATTAGCACCATTAGTCTTTCACTGTCTATCGATATCTTTAGCGCTCGAATTATCAAAGGTATTTGAATTTCTCTTTGTTAAAGGATGTATACAGAAAGTAAAGCGTGACGTCGGCGTCGGCGTCTTTGTCGTCGACGTCGACGTCGTCGTTGTCAGCGTCTTCGCCGTCGCCATTGTTGTTGTTGTTAATTCCCAGCTGATCCCTAATTATGCAAACCTATAATCAAAGGTGTTCTAACGACAATTTTGTCATATGTGTTTATTTTTATATCTAGAACTATATCTGGAACTATATTATACAACATGTCCTTCCTTTCCATTTAAGATAATAGGGCTTGATTAGTGAAGAATTCATCTACTATTTCTAGCATTCGAGCGATCACAAATAGGTTCTTTCGTCGGTTCCGCAACTGGGCACAGGATCCACTGATTTCTGACACAGAATCCTTAAGCTACGTATGTTTCGGTCACTCTTATAATGTACTATTAAGTTATCCGATGGATTTAGATCTAAATCTTGATAGAGAAGCATCTGTTAATATTCACCGTTTGACGATAATTTCTCCACTTCAGTGTGTGTGTGTGTGTGTGTGCATACGTGCGTATATATGTGTGTGTGTCTTTTTTTAATCTCAAGTATAAATGACCATTTTTTAAAATAGATTTACACTCGGTTTCACCGTCATGTAGCCGATCAAATCTGATTTTGTTGGAACGTGAAACTAACGTAATTTCTCAAACTACTTATCGACTGAGACATTTAAAGAAATGCAAGAAAGAAAAAGGCAAAATTAAGAACTTGAACGCTTGTTGAAGCTTACACGTCGCCATTAGTCGTTTGTGTTACTGTTTTTGTTGTCTCAATCTTATTAACAACGTTAGTTGTTTTTTTATGTTGTTATTATTATTGTTGCTGCTGTTGACACTGTTGATGGTGCTGATGTTGTTCTCTGCCTAGTTTCCACCAGCTAAAAGTACAATTACAACAAATAAAACTGAAACTGTGAAGTGAACCTAATTTCTTCAACTATATTCAATTTGTTCGTTGTGAATATTAAGAAAATGAAGAGATATGTCTAATCAAATAGAAATTTGCACTTTACGTTCTTTTCCTTTCGCCACTCAATTTTTCTCACTCACTTCCCCCTCTCTCCCTCTCTTTCCCTCTCTCTCTTCCTCTCTCTCTCTCTCTCTCTCTCCCTCTCTCTCTCTCTCTTTCGACATCTATCTAGCAATATATCTATCTGTCTGGCTATCCATCTGTCTAAGTTCTTGCTTCTACGTTTACACTCTTCCCCGTTGTCTCTCCTCTTTCCTAATTCTCATCTTCTCTCCCTCTCTCTTCTCTCCCTTTCTCTCTCTCTCTCTCTCTTTCTTTTGGTCTCCTCTCTCTCTCCTTCTCTATCTTCTCTCTCTCTCTTTCTCTCTCTATTTCTATATATATGTATAACATACATATACATACCTATATATATATATATATATATATATATATATATATATATATGTATGTGTGTGTGTGTGTGTGTGTGTGTGTGTGTGTATACATATATATATAAGATATATATACACACATATATATATATATGTATATACACACACATTTATATATTTATATATATACATATACACACACACACACACACACACACATAGCTAACTAGCTAGCTCTTGGTTATAATCCTTGTCTATCTATCTATCTATCTAATCTATCTGTATATATATATATATATATATATATATATATATATATATATATATATATATATATATATATGTATGTATGTATGTATGTATGTATATATATATATATATATATATATATATATATATATATATATATATATATATACCCATTTCACACTTTGTTTCTTTCGCACATCTACCAACCTACATTACTTCCCTCTTGTTCGCTCATTGAAACATTCTTTGGAAATTTTTTTTTTCCATCACTTCTGTCCTTACTTTTCTCCATCTCCATCTCACTCTCACACTCTCTCTCTCTCTCCCTCCACCTCTCCTCCCTCTCTCGCCTTCCCCCTCTCCGTCTCTCTTTATTGCAGTCTCCATCTCTCTCTCTCTCTCTCTCTCTATTAAATGACTAACATTCACCTCTTCGCTTCTGCCTTTTTCTCTCACTTCTTTACTTTCTTCCTTCTTTCCTTCCTTCCTACCTTCCTTCCTACCTTCTTTCCTACCTTCCTTCCTCTTCACTTTCTTTCTCCTTATCACAATTTCAATAAACAAAGAACATCCTTTAAACGCCGCCATTATCTGCTATTTTCTAATTTTCTAATCGTTCATATTAAAGTGTTGTATGTTTTGGTTGGGGCTTTATGTTTGTTACAGTTTGTTATTGCTATTATCATTATCATTATTACCGTTATTATCATAACCATCACCACCACCACCACCACCACCATCATCATCATCATCATCATTATTATTATTATTATTATTATTATTATTATTATTATTGTCGTTATTATATATTTGTTTGCTTGTCTCAGGTAATTGTTCTACAAATCACTCATTATTTTGTTACCGTATCGCATTTCTTGCCGATAAATTAGCCCTACATTTTAATATCATTAGCGTTTTGGTCTTCTATCATCACCGTCGTCCTCCTCATCATCATCATCATCATCATCAGCAGCAGCAGCAGCAGCAGCAGCATCGTCGTCGTCATCGTCGTCATCATCGTCGCTGTCGTCATTATCAGCACCAAAGGCGTCATCGCTTACCTTCTTTTCTTTTCCCCTTCCTTGCATCATGCATGTTTTCATAACCTTTATCATCATCGCCATCAACACCATCATCCTCCTCTTCATCATCATCATCATCATCATCATCATCATCATCATCATCATCATCATCATCACTACCACCATGGGCACTACTACCAATACCAACACCACCAACCTCACAATAGTAATAATAATCCTCTTTATTATAGGCACAATGCCTGAAATTTTTACTTGGAAAAGGGAACTCGGATACTCGAGTTGACCCCAGTGCGCAGCTGGTACTTAATTTATTGAACCCGAAGGAAAGATAGGCAAAGCCGAACTCAAAACCTAATGCCGGATGTGATAACGCTAAGCATCTTGTCCGAAGCGTTAGTAATTCTCCTAGCTCGCCACTTTACTCAAATGATAATAATGATAATAATAACAATAATGGCTTCAAATTTTGCCGCAAGGGCAGCAATTTGGGGGGAGAGGATGAGTCGATTACATAGACCCCAGTGTTTCACTGGTACTTACTTTATCGACCCCGAAGAGATGAAAGATAAACTCGACTCCAGCAGAACTTGAACTCAGAACGTAGCGACGGGCGAAATACCGCTAAGGATTTCGCCCAGCGTACTAACGATTCTGCCAGCTCACCGCCTTAATAATAATGATAGCCCGGATGCAGTACCAGGCAGTGACTCTCATGGCTTCTGATGTTAATTGATTGGACGTGTTATCATGTGCATTGTTTTGTCTTGGTATAAAAGATGGGCTACAGCAAATATTCTGCTTAATACCACAGATATGCTTGTCAGTTGTTTGACCTTAACCAGTTGAGCATGTCCCTTGGTGGCTGACGATATGTGCATCTCTAATCACGAGCAGAAGTAGTTGGGGAGCATCATATCCATGTGTTGAGAGGAATTATTTGGGGTTTGAATAATTCACCTTTGGAAATATAGGTGTTTTGCTCAACATCCTTAAACAAACCTTATTCAGGGATCTTTTGAGCGGGATGGGCTACTAGACCTGAAGAAAATTTTAACTGGGCCCCACTTGCGAGGT
>NC_142933.1:88203169-88215669 GCF_046866305.1 Octopus bimaculoides
TTTATGTGGGCTGGGTGTTGTTACATCACAAATAATGTTTGTTTTAATCGTTAGAGAATTTCATTGGAGAGATAAATCGCCATTGTATCAAATTGTAATGTTTCTTTTGTGCCCTCGTAAACAATTAAACAAATCACCATTATTGCTCTTGTTCTATATGGTAGCAGCAGCAGCAGCAGCAGCGGCGGTGGTAGTAGTAGTAGCAGTAGTAGTAGTGGTAGTAGTAGTAGTAGTAGTAGTAGTAGTAGTAGTAGTAGTTTCAATATTTCAATGTAATATATATATACACTTACTTGTATATGTATGTGTACATCATATATATATATATATATATATATATATATATATATATATATTGATATATATTGATATTGGTATATGTATGTGTGTATATATATATATATATATATATATATATATATATCCATTGTTTTGGTTAGTTTAATAGAATATATCCTTTTAATAAGTTAGCTGTATATTAATAAAACCATTTGTAATAACAAATGTAGAAAAAAACACTATATTCACAGATTCACAAATCATACACGCACACACACACACATACACACACAATCACATGTACATATACATATACACGCACGGACATATATGTATGTATATAAATATATTCATAAATATACACATATATATATATATTCATGTAAATATATATAAATATATATTTGTATATGTATATTTATCTATAAATATATAATGTATCTAGGCCCTTGTATATATATATATATATATATATATATATACGAGAGCCTAGATACACACACTGTTATATACAAACCACAAAACGCGAACAAACAAATGTATTTATGATAGAGGAGAGAATTGAAGAGATTCTCCACAATAAAATAATGACTTTTCACCGCGCAATAATACTTTGGACATTAATATAAGAGCTATAGAAATTGTATTATTTTATGATTACTATTGAAAAATATATGTTATTGTGTTCACCATAGAAATATTACGCTGTACGATCACCATGGAAACAGTATACCGAACACTTGTGTGTATTGGTGTGTTTTTTGTTTTGTTTTGTTCTGTTTTTGTTTTTAAATTTTCTAACGTTTTTTTTTACGTTTTTCACTCATGTTGTGTATGAACTATTTTCCATATTATTTTAACCCAGAGGGCATTTGTGTGTGTATGTGTGTCTGTGTGCGGATGTATGCGTTTGTGTGTATACATGTGTGTACGCATGTGTGTATTTGTTTGTGAATATAAATCGAGTGTGGAAGTGAAGTCAGTGGGTGGTGATTGAATACGTTTGTATAGGCCTTGAAGTGTGTGTACAAAATACTTTCTCAAAAATTACTAAGCATGCGCGTGTGTGTGTGTGTGTGTGTGTGTGTGTGTGTGTGTGTGTGTGTGTGTGTGTGTGTGTCTGAAAGAGAGTATGGAGGAATAAGTCTGTAAATGAATAAGTGACTGAGTTTGCAAGTCTGTATGTATATATATATATATATATATATATATATATATATATATATATATACGTATACACCTATGTGTGTGTGAGTGTACATATGTATATACATATATATACGTATATACGTATACACCTTTGAGTGTATATATACGTATATACGTATACACCTTTGAGTGTACATATGCATATATATATATATATATATATATATATATACATATATATATATATATATATATATATATATATATATATATATATATATATATATATATATATATATATATATATATATATATATATATATATATATATATATATATATACCTATAAATATATATATATATACACACACCTACGTTTGTATGAACGTATGTATTTATGTGTAAGTGTATGTATTTATGTATGTGTATGTATGTATGTATGTATGTATGTATGTATGTATGTATGTATGTATGATGTTACAGTCTCGTTACGCCGTACTAATAAAAGAACAGTGTCCGTTTTATCCAATCGTCCGAGTTAACCGATGGCAAGGGTTAATGTTATATGCGTATGTGATATTGAAAATATATACACTGTAAGCTAAACTTTAACAAAATTACAGCAATACTATAAACATCTTATTGCTGCATAAAAGACAAAAACATAAATATTTTAATAAGATTATTTAACATTACAGTTTGTAAAGTTAAAAAGTTTTACACTATAAACTGTTAATTTAATTTACCTGAAGAAAATGACAGGTAGGCTTCATGTGCTCGCGGTGAATATAGGAAAGGAGCGACTTGTCGACATGTATTTGCACTATAATTTTCCATGGATATAGATATGACTATGAGATAACTGAATAGAAGATGAGTCAAGAGCATTGTGTATTATCAATATTAGTGTTGTCTAAGGTGGCGATCTGGTAAAAACGTTAACACGCCGGGCGAAATGCTTAGCGGTATTTCGTCTGTCTTTACGTTCTAAGTTCAAATTCCGCTGAGGTCGACTTTGCTTTTCATCCTTTCGGGATCGATAAATTAAGTACCAGTTGCGTACTGGGGTCGATCTAATCGAGTGGCCTCCTCCCCAAAAATTTCGGGTCTTATGCCTAAAGTAGAAAATAATATCAGTGCTGTCTTAAAGCATGCGCAGACTGGGTTGTTGTCCAGGGGCCTCACTTGTCTGGGATTCCAATTGTGATCCTATATGTGTTATGGTTTACTGTCGTTAAAGAAATACCAGAGGCCCTGATCAATATTATGAGGTTTAACAACTACAGTAGTTTGAAGGATGAGTCGAATTTCAATTGTTTCCTTTGTCGATGTTGCTTGTGGAGAATAAGCTCCTTTAATGTTTTAAGATGTTGATAAATATTGTTGAACATAAATTTCTGTTAACAAGGCAATGTATTAAATCAGTGGTTCTCAAAGTGGGCGGCATTGCCCCCTGGGAGTGGTGGAAAGTTCCAATGGGACGTTGAAGAAAAGTGGGGCAATAATGGGGTAGCGATTCATGTAAAAACAACAAAATAATGGGGTCAACAGATTAAGTTTAATTTGTGAAATACAGTTGCTTTGAATTTGCTTCAGAAAGAGGTCTATGTTTGTGATGGTTAATTGGGGTGTGGGCGCTAGGAATGTGGCCTGGATATCAATGAGGTGGCAGCTTGAAAAAGTTTGGGAACCACTGTATTAAAGGATGTTATCAATGGAATCAGATGACCGTATCAGATAGATTTTAAGATGTATTTGTCTTGCAATTGATTTGATCTGAGTCTGTGTGTTGAAACTAAAACAATTACAGCATGGAAGATACATATTAGCCATTCAAAACACACAAAACCTGTGGGATGGGAGGGGGGAGGGGAGGGGGGGGGGGGATTACGGTCATGTTAATAATGTTAACTATACTGAGGAGAGCGATAAAAATGATGATGACGACGATGACGACGGCATTGATGCTGATGTCGATGTTGATGTTTATGATGATAATAACGATGACTATCATCTTGATGGTAATGATGATGTTGATGATAACAATAATAATAATAATTATAATTATAAGAACAACAATAACAACAAAACAACAACTACAACAACAACTATAATAATAATAATAATAATAATAATAATAATAATAATAATAATGTTTTTAAAAATAACACGGAAATTTAATATTAAATGTAATTAACCTTAGTATTTTTCTTTTTTAACTAAATCGTTATCATTTTCTAGACTGAGTTTGTTTCATCGATAAGTCGATCAAAATGACTCAAAGTATTCAGCTGCACACACTTCCGGTAACCTTAAAAGTTATCCGGAAGTTGCCTCCTACTTACTCTCACCTTGTATAAAACGATGACCTCAAAGGAAAATACACGTACCGACATCTAACACACCATCACCACCATCATCATCATCATCGTCATCATCATCGTCATCACGTCTACCAACACCGCCACCACCTCAGTATGACAAAGTCACAACCAAACAACAACAATAACAGTATCAGAGCCAGTATCATCCTCATCATCATCATCATTATCATCATCTCCATCATCAACAACGGCAACAACAACAACAATAACGACATCATTCTCATCACAATCATCGTCGTCGTCGTCGTCGTTGTCAGCATCATCATCAACATCATCATCACTATCACCACTACCTGTACGATCACCAAAAGATGACTTGATTACTTTAAATATACGCATGCGTATGTGTGTCATGATAAGCAGATATATATTTGTGCGTGTGTTTGTGTGTGTGTGTGTGTGTGTGTGTGTGTGTGCGTGCGTGTGTCTGTGTGCATGTGCGCGCACCTGCGTGTGAATATATACGCATGTAAATGTGTATACGTGTGTGTGTGTTTGTGTGTGTACGTATATACGTGTATTTATATATATTTCCGTATATATATATATATATATTTATATATATATATATATATATATATATATATATATATATATATATATATATATATATATATATATGTATGTATGTATGTATATACATATATATCTACATATATATACATATATATATACATATATACATATATATATATATATATATATACATATATATATATATATATATATATATACATATATATATATATATATATATATATATATATATATATATATATATATATATATATATATATATATATATATACGCGCACACACTCTCACGAGCCTGAGGCTTGATACGAGGCTTAGATTTCTCAAAGAGAACACCCAGAATTTCTGCGGACGTGAGTACAGTGTGGTGGTCCAGATGAATGAAACTCCCGATTATCACATGACATGTGTGCTTCCTTTGCTTAATAACGTCATTTCCGGTAGAAATGTTTTTGATCACCAGCGACGAATATCGTTTATTCTCATCCTACATTTTGCTACAACTACCTCTGTCTTCTACACTTTTGTTCAGTTCTATTTCTTTTTAGTTTTATTTATATTATCATATTACCAATATACCTGCCCTTTCAGTATATATATATATATATGTGTGTGTGTGTGTGTCTGTGTGTGTGTGTGTGTGTATTTATACACACATGTACATATATCTATACTCACATATATATGTACATATCTATATATACATATATATATATGTGTGTGTGTGTGTGTGTGTGTGTGTGTGTGTGTGTATGTATGTATGTATATATATATATATATACATACATATATATATATACATACATACATACATATGTACGTACGTATATTTACACACATGTACATATATATATACTCACATATATATGTACATATCTATATATATATATATATATATATATATATATATATGTATATGTATATATATACATACATACATATATATATACATATATATACATATATACATATGTACTTTCGTATATTTACATGTGCACAACACATGTATGCATGTATGTACGTATGTATGTATGCATGTGTGTGTATACTTGTGTGTACGTGCGTGGGTGAGTGGGTGTGGGTGTGTGTGAAAATGTGAATTGGTAGAGTTACTAGGACGTCGATGAAACTGTGTTAATATTTTGATCTCTGTGTTCTGAGTTCAAATCACAGGCAGGATAACTTTGCCTTTCATCCTTTTGGAGTCGATAAAGGAGATATTAGTGTAGGCTAATACAGCTCTCTATCTCTCTCTCTCTCTCTCTCTCGACTTGAGTGAGAGAAAGTTGTGGTGAAAGAGTACAGCAGGGTTCGCCACCATCCCCTGCCGGAGCCTCGTGGAGCTTTAGATGTTTTCGCACAATAAACACTCACAACGCCCGGTCTGGGAATCGAAACCGCGATTCTATGACCGCAAGTCCGCTGCCCTAACCACTGGGCCATTGCGCCTCCACAGCAAGTTAAATACACTGAGGTAAATTCTTTTTGAAAGATCAATTGATTTGGTGTTCGAACTTCATGTCGTATGATGTTCACCATAAAGATTACGCAAATGCTTTCTTGTCTGAGCAAGAATGAAGGATATTAACTGTAACTACTCGTTATAGGATATTCTAAATTGCTGGGCTTGATGAAAGGCAGTATCTATAAACCCTTAGAGTATTTCTCTGGTTGGTAACATTTTCTGTGTTGGTAAGCTGGCTTTGTCTTCTGAGGAATTGGCATAAGGGTTATCTTAAACTCCTTACGCTCAATGGAGCTCATCCTTCTCCAACCCTGATCACAACCGACTTCTTTCAGAAAGAAAAAATAACTTAATGACTGACTGAGTGGGAACCCTAAACTGGATTGGTAATTTGTGCATCGAACCCTCGACATTATTTGAATATTGAGCGGAGAAAACCGGAACGAATACCGAAAAGAATCCTCTCCCGCGCTCTCGCGTCTCTGCCAAGTCACCGTTTAGATTCCAGCTTAAACTTCATCGTGTATGTGTCTCTGGTGGAAAATGTGATCAGAGAGGGATTTCATAAGATAGCAGCTCTAGAAGAGAAGGTTTAGTCTGAGTGTTTAGTACGAAGTCTGGGATGATATACAATAGGGATGCCGATAAGAGACAAGTACATCTAATCACTTTGTGTAAAGATGGCATAAAGAACCGAAACCATTCTAGTAATGGTCGACGAGACGATGAGAAAACATTGTTTACTTGTGTAATATTAAAATTTAGAATAAGGCGGTGAGCTAACAGAATCATTACCGCGTCGGAATAAATGCTTATCAAGGTGGCGAGCTGGCAGAAACGTTAGCATGCCGGCCGAAATGCTTAGCGGTATTTCGTCTGTCTTTACGTTCTGAGTTGAAATTCCACCGAGGTCGACTTTGCCTTTCATCCTTTCGGGGTCGATAAATTAAGTACCAGTTACGCACTGGGGTCGATGTAATCGACTTAATCCCTTTGTCTATCCTTGTTTGTCCCCTCTATGTTTAGCCTCTTGTGGGCAATAAAGAAATAAGAGACGTTAGCATGCCGGGCGAAATGCTTAGTGGTATTTCGTCTGACTTAACGTTCTGAGTTCAAATTCCGCCGAGGTCGACCTTGCCTTTCATCCTTTCGGGATCGATAAATTAAGTAGCAGTTGCGTACTGGGGTCCATCTAATCGACCGGCCCCCTCCCTCCCCAAAAATGTCGGGCCTTGTGCCTCCGAGTTGAAATCCCACCGAAGTCAAGTTTGCATTTCATACTTTGAAGATCGATAAAATTAAATACCAGTCAAGTAAAGGAACGACATAATCGATTAGCGCCCCACCCCACCCCGAAAAATTTCAGGCCTTGTACCTTTAGTAGAAATGTTTATTAAAGCGACGAGCGAGCAGGATTGTTATCGCGACATTTTTGCCAACATTTTAAGTTCAAATGCGGCTGAAGTCGACTTTTCCTAGCATCCTTTCAGAATCGATAAAATGTGTTCTAGTTGAGAACTGGGGTAGATGTAATCGACTTCCTCCCCCACCCTTGAAATTTGTTGGTCTTGCCCTAAAATAGATAGAATTATTAAAATACAGAATCCCTTACAAGATAATATGATAATGTTGAATTGTCTTCACTTGAAAACTGAACCCGCATCCCACACTCAATTTATTTGTTGCTGTACGTGACTGGCCTCTAAGGTTACATAGATATTAATAACTATTATTAAAAATGTAGAGTTGCTTACAAGATTATATGATTATCAAATCTAGAAATCTGTTCAGTTAAGATATTCGACATTGCATTAGCAAGCAATGAATAATCTGCTCTTATCTGATCAGCTAAAATAAACCGTAGCTATTTAACACTGTAACTTGCAGCATCGCTTATAATGTCGGAAGTTTTGTGTGTGTGTGAAAGAGTCTTTCTATATGTGAACAGAAAAAGAGAAGACACATAGAAACGTACACACACACACACACAAACACACACGCACACGCACAGATAGATATTGATAAATACATATATTCATACGTACGTACATACACAACCAAATATATACACACACACACATACACACAAAGCTACATACATACATACATACATACATACATACATGGAGGAATATTCTATCAAAAATAAATACTAAAAAAATACACATTTTGCATTGCCCAAAAGCAGATCAGGGCCATCGGGCGGAACAGAAAATGGATTTTGCTTGCCTTATTATTTTTTTATGAAGTATGTAAGCACTCAAACTTCAGCCGTTGATTTCTTTATTCTGAGCAGCCAAAACTTCTATGAACTGGAAACATGTTTGTCTTTTCTCCATCCATTTTTTTTCTCTCCTCATTTATTCTTTCTACAGAAAAATGAACGAATGAAACTTAAAAGAGTTTTCCTTCTATTCTTCGTGGGCGTAACCCTAATACTTGGTATTTTTACCTCGCCTTCGTGTTATTTATAATTTTTACACTATATATATATACATACATAAAAGTAACTGTGTGGTAAATAGCTTGCTTACCAACCACATTACTACACATAAATGCCTCACGCTATGAGGGACTCATAGAGTGAAAACTACCATAATAAATAAATTTATTATGGTAGTTTTGACTTTATGAGTCCCTCATAGCGTGAGGAATTTATGTGTAGTAATGCCCTTAATATAAATAAATATATTTAAAGGGAATAATTATAATTTTTCCCTTACGAGGTTTTTTCACGCTGATTACTTGATAAATTCTTATAAATATCTTATCCTATTTTAAATTTATATATATATTCATATACATAAATGACAATTTCTGTCTGTTTGTGGCTGTGTGTTTGTAAATTTGTTACTTAAACTCCTCTGAGACTATCCAACCGATGTTGATGAAACTTGACACGCGGGGTGGGGGCTTATGCCCATGCGGTCACTTACGCGCTTGGAATTTCAAAACAATCGATAACTTTTAATCAGTACTGACTTTTCAAAACTCAGTAGGACATTTCAATACAAATTCTCATATGAACGTTATTTTCTGTCATAACTTTTAAAGTTTTCAACCGATTTTCTTGAAATTTTACACACAGATGGAATATGCGCTACGAATGAGTTGAATGGGTTTTTATGCACATACACAAAAATAACGACGACACGGGTTCGCTACCAGACTCTGGTCATTTTTCCTCAAATTGGTCCTAAACATTAATATAGATTTCAATTTGACGAAAAATGTTTCATGGGTATAAACAGACATCTTATTAACGGTAATCTCCTTAGCATTTGCTAATCCTGCATTTCAATACGAATCGTGGAATATGCGGTAAGGATTGGTTGAGACAAATAAATGTTTACCTAGGCCACTCAAGCAAGGCATAAGATGATTTTCGATTAACTGATTAACGAAATTTGGCCCAAATTGTTGTGGGGTTAAAATGTTCATCAATTATTTCAGCATTCTCATGTTGCTGTAACATGTATTTTCTTAACTCCTGCACTTAGAATTATCGATTCTAAACGTTGCAACGTTGTGTCCTAAAACATGTAACATGTATTTTCTTAACACCTGTACTTAAAATTGTCGGTTCTAACTGTTGCAATCGATATTTGGTTCTCACGATCAGTGGAACTATACCCATGAAACACAGGCGTCAAATTAAGTGCTTTTTCTTTAAATTATTTTTTTTGTTTACTATTCAAACTTCTATGTTCTTTTCATAGCACTCCTTTACAATGGAAACATCAAACGATTCTCATGTTCCAATTCCACACGTATTCTTTTGTATTATTGTTTCGTGAATGAATTTTCGTACGCCTTCTATTATCTGTCCTATGTCTTGATTTCAATTTTCGTCTGAGGGAAACTACGCATTGTAATGGGTTCTGGGAATATCCCTGCTCCCGGGTATTACTGGGTACCTCAGCTTATACACACACACACACACACATACGTCTTGTACCCATATATGCATGTATGTATACATATAGCTGTAGGTATGTACATATAAGTATGGATATATGCATATATCTATATATTATTTATATTATAGATAGATAGATAGATAGATAGATAGATAGATAGATAGATAGATAGATATGCATATACATATATATATATGAGATTTCTACGAGAATTCTTCGTGAAAAGTTTAATTTAATATATATAGATATATATACATATATGTACACACACACACACACATACACACACACACACATACACACACACACACACACACACACACACATATATATATATATATATGTGTGTGTGTGTGTGTGTGTGTGTGTGTGTGTGTCTGTGTGTGTGTGTGTGTATACAGACAGACAGATAGATAGATAGATAGATAGATAGATAGATAGATAGATAGATAGATAGATAGATAGATAGATAGATAGATAGATAGATAGATAACACAAATTATCATAACAATTCCTATAGAAAATCTCATATATAACGAAAATGGTAATATATATTACCCATACGGATATTGTGTAAATACGATAACACACTACCGTCGTAGACATTTTCATATCGCTCAGATATGAACGACATTTTTAGAGAAGAGAGTTACCCCCATTGTTAATTCAGATTGAAATTACAGATTAAGAGAAAAAACCTCAAACTAGACAGCTGACCGAAAATAATGACGTTTCCACGAACGATAAAAAAATTTCAGAAGAGAAAGACAATTTTAAAAAACACAAAAAAAAAAACGGACAAAAATACATTACATATTTTTGGTCTTTCGTTTCACCTGTTATTTTTACCATTATTACTATTATTATTAGTTTTATCCGTATTATAGCTAATATTTGTATTTTCCTTATCATTATTATTATTATTATTATTATTATTATTATTATTATTATTATTATTATTATTATCATTATTATTATTACTATTATTGTTGCTGTGGTTGTTGTTGCTGTTGCCGTTGTTGTTTCTACTATTATGTTTACTATTATTATTACAATTATCATTCGTATTTTTATTATTATCATTATTATTATCATCATTGTTATTATTAACATTATTAACATTTTAGTACTACTACTATTAATATTATTATTATTATTATCATTATTATTATTATTATTTTATGTTTGACTTTTGTTTTGCATTTGTACAAGTTGGATCCAAGTCTCACCCAGAGACCTCAAGAGACAACAAGTTAGAAGTTCTTGTAGGTGTTATGCCTAGGGTACCATATATTTGGATTTGTACAGTTTTGTTCAAGTGAATGTTTAAGAAACCATAAGAAAATTATGTTTGCTTTAAAATTTGAGATCACATAGACAGTATTTTACGTAGGATATGGGCAGTTCCCATGAGCACTATCTTTTGGACTTCAGCCATTTTGGGGTTTCCTGGTATCTGAGCTAGGTAGTAATCAGCCCGTTTCGCTGTCATTCCCAGGGCACCTATGACAATAGGTATTGTTTTCGTCTTCAGATTCCACATTTTGCTAATTTCTATTTCAAGATCTTTATATTTGCTCAGTTTTTGGTAGGTCTTGACAGATACGTTTATATCAATTGGGACAGTCATATCAATGAGGAGGCATGATTTTTGTCTGAAGTCTTTCAGTATGATGTCTGGCCTATTTGCGTCTATCTTTCTGTCAGTTTGAATGGTGAAGTTCCAGAGGAGTGCAATGTGATCATTTTCAAGTACTGGGGGTGGTTTGTGTTCCCACCAGTTTTTATCATGGGGCAAGTCCAGGTTTTTGCATATTACCCAGTGAATATATTGTGCAGCTCTATCATGCCTGTTGAGATACTCTGTAGGCGCAAGCAGACTGCACATGGAGACAACATGATCGATGGTCTCATTTTGTTGTTGGCATATACGACATAATGGGGAGCTGCCGTTCTTTAATATGTTGGCCTGGTAGTTCTTTGTAGGTAGGCATTGATCTTGGGCTGCTATGATAAACCCCTCTGTTTCTGATTTCAATCCAGAGGCCATTAACCATTGGTGGGTAAGGGCTTTGTCAATATCTGCATTATTCGCTCTCTTTGGGTATTTGCCATTGAGAGGTTTTCCATGCCATTTTTCAGTCATAATAGCTAAGGCAGCAATTTTAGCACGGGTTTTCAAGCGCTTAGCTTTTTCTGTAGGTGTTTCTAGTTCGTCTAATTCTTGAATTTGTTGCAATTGGAATTCACTTAGATATTCCTTTGCCTGTTTTGTTACTGAGTAAGATGCTTTCTTGCTTTCATATTTTAAGACAAGTTTTAGCATCCAGTCCTCAGAGTTTTTCATATAGGTGTCTAGGCCAATTGTGGCTACCTTCATTGATAATGCCAGCTGTAGTAGTCCTCGACCTCCCTCTTTTCTTGGCAGATAAAGACGTTCTATATCTGCCTTAGGGTGGTGCATTCTATGCATTGTCAACAGTTTTCGTATTTTTCTGTCAACATTACATATTTCAGTAATTGACCAGTTAACGATGTTGAAACTGTAAGTCACGACTGGTATGGCTAGAGCATTGATCGCTTCGATCCTGTTTCTCGCGTTCAGCTCTGTCTTCAGTATTGCTCTCACCCTGCGATAACATTCTCTTCTGATCCTTTCCCTCATCACTGAGTGCTTGATATTGTCCCCTTCAATTACCCCTAGGTATTTGTAGCTCTCCGCTGGTTCTAACTCTTTTATGACATTTTGCTGGTCAAGGTTCACATTAG
>NC_142933.1:88220669-88240669 GCF_046866305.1 Octopus bimaculoides
TTTCCTGTTTTTCAATTTAGTTATTTTCCTATATATATATATATATATATATATATATATATATATATATATAAACATTTAAATCATCTCAAACATGCTTGGAACACATTTGATCGCTACAATGTCCGTATTCACTGTTAATTTGCCGTGGAGTACTTTTCTTCTTTTCGGCAATAAATGTTTAAGGACACCATCAAACATTTCAATGCATTCACCTGTCTCTTATCAGAATGGTGAATGCAATTATAGCTCCTTGGCCATCATCAGCACTGTGTACTGCAAGACAGACAACCCTCCTTTTTATTCATCTGTGTGTGCGCGTTTGTGTGTGTGTGTGCGTGCGTGTTTGTGTGTGTGTGAAAGAAATTGTTGTATACAATGCTCAGGTGTACTACAACTAAGGAAAAAAGCCACCAGGTGTACTGTCGGCGGATTTCAGGAAGCATGGAAGTTTGAAGGATGTAGTGTCTCGACGCGTAACGACTGATGCGTGTAGTTTACTCCATGCTTCAGCAATTCTGAGTGGGAAAAAATGTTTCCAAAAGTCATGGATGCTGTGTTGCTGTTTTGATTTTGTGATCATATCCACGAGTGTTTGACATATGGAATTCAAAAAGGTGCCCAAAATTGTTGTTGGCAAAATGATGGATAATCTTGTGGGTATCTACCAAGTCAGTCGCCAAACATCTGAACTTCAATGTGTCCATGCCCAGGGAAGCAAGACATACGGTATATGTATTTAGTGTGCAGAACACACAACTCAGGAGTATTTTCTATCTTCCATAACTAGTTCGGGAACTTTTTGATACCATTTCGTATACTCACCTTTATCTCTCTCTCTCTCTCTCTCTCTCTTTTCTCTCACTCTCTCTCTCCCCTCTCTCTCTCTCTCTCTTTCGACATCTATCTAGCAATATGTCTATCTGTCTGGCTATCCATCTGTCTAAGTTCTTGCTTCTACGTTTACACTCTTCAATTTTTCTCACTCACTTCCCCCCTTCCTCTCTCTTTCTCTCTCTCTCTCCCTCTCTCTCTCTCTCTCTCCATCTCCAGTATGTTCTTCAGTGTCAAAGGTTTGAAGACCAAGAACGTATCCATATCTACTTAGGTGCCTAAACGACGTTACCAACGCGTTCTCGTTTGCAAGTGACGGCTATGCTTTACCAAACTGAGATTCCTTTACATTTTTGCATATTTTTGTTTTGTATTATATATTCTTTATTTATTCCATACGTTTCTGATGGTTAAGGGCTAAAACGGATTCTGCACTATTTTCAATTCGTGATTTAATTCCCATGGTCTTTCTTTCTTTCTGTGTTGTAGGTTCTTTTTGTCTTTTGTTTTTTCTTCTTTCGTGTGTGTTTGTGTATTTGTTTTTTGTTCGGCTTTTGTTTTTTTCACGTTTTTTTTTTTGTTTTGCTTTTCTTATCTACTTTGCATGCAAACTCACGAAGGTTCGATCGATTGACGTGTCCAACCAATAACTGAGTACCGGATCTTTCCCGTTCGATTGACTGATAACTTTTCACTGTTTCGGTTCTTTTTGTTATTGTTGTTCTTGTTGGTTTTCTTTCTGTTATTGTTGTTGTTGGTGGTGGTGGTGGTGGTGTTAGTGGTGGTGCTGTTGCTATTGTTGTTGCTGTTAATCGATGACAATGATGATGACGACGACGACGACGACGACGACGACGGCAGCGGCGGTGATGATGATGATGATGATGATTTGCAACGGGAATCAAGAAGATGAGGGAAACCGGAGAAGAATAATAAGATCGTAACTGGTGGGGGAGAGGGAGGAGAGGGAGGGAGGGAGGGAGGGAGGGAGGGAGGGAGGGAGGGAGGAGAGGGAGGAGAGGGAGGAGAGGGAGGGAGGGAGGGAGGGAGGAAGGGAGGGAGGAGAGGGAGGAGAGGGAGGGAGGGAGGGAGGGAGGGAGGGAGGGAGGGAGGGAGGGAGGGAGGGAGGGAGGGAGGGAGGGAGGGAGGGAGGGAGGAGGAGGAGGAGGAGGAGGAGGAGGAGGAGGAGGAGGAGGAGGAGGAGGAGGAGGAGGAGGAGGAGGAGGGGTGTGACAAGTAGAAGAAATAATTTGATACGAGCGTTACTTATGTTACCGCTATTGTTTCTACGGCTACTGCTGGTGATGATGATGATGATCTTGTTATTGCTGTTACCGCTGTTGGTGCCAGATTCTGCTTATCAATAAATATATGAAGCAAAAGAAATGATTTCCTTTTGTTCAATAAGTCACTGTGATATTATTATTATTGTTGTTATTGTTGTTGTTGCATATATATACTAATAATTTGTTTTTAAAAAAAATGCACTTTAGGAATTCCTTTTCTCCTTTGGACAGTCAGAGCTATCAGCAATGGAGTAGATTGATAGGGTTGTCTTATGTAGATTACCATGGCATGACTTGGCCTTAGAGTCCGATAGAATAAGTACTAGGCTTACAAAGAATAAGTCCTGTGGTCGATTTGCTCGACTAAAGGCGGTGCTCCAGCATGGCCACAGACAAATGACTGAAACAAGTAAAAGAGTAAAAGAGAAAGAGAGAGTACTATTCTATTAATTTTGCAAACTGTTACTCAGAGTTCCACGTGACCGTTCATCAGGCAGTTGTGATAAAACACAACTGTCTGACGAATGGTGACGGAAAACTCTGAGTAGCAGCTTGTGAATATTTTTTCGGCTTTCATAAAATGGCATTTTGCTTTACCTTTTGGTATTCAAATGCTATTTTATCGACCATGATTTGTACCTGCGTGTGTGAGAGAATATTTCCAATCATTCGCCATGATTTTTTTTCATTTTCTCTTTATTTATTTCCTCTTACTCCTTTCTGTTGAAGAGCGTAAGCTCGAAATGTAAAAGACTTTCCATTTTTCCCGAGTGTCAAACTAATACACTAGCTTGTTGTTCCTACGCTTGTCTTCGTTTTCGTTTTTCAATAAATTTGAACTAAACGTGTGTGTGTGTGTGTGTGTGTGTGTGTGTGTGTGTGTGTGTGTGTGTGGTTGTGTGTGTCTGTGCGTGTGTGTGTATATATGTATGAACGTTTGTATGTATGTATATATATATATATATATATGAAATAATTAAGGTGGCTAAAGGCAATTTAAAACCAAAAAGTAAATAATCCACCGTCACTAAAAGTGACCATGGGTGCAGCGAGCACCAGCAGCATTGCTAGAAATATATATATGTATATATATATATATATATATATATATATATATATATAGAGAGAGAGAGAGAGAGAGAGAGAGAGAGAGAGAAAGAGAGAGAATGATTCACACACGACGGTCTTCCATCAACCAGCTTTTCTATTCACAGTGGTTATCTCAAGGCTCTGGTGTAAAACACTTTCTTCACAACGTGAGATAGAATCCAATGCGTTCTCCTTGAAAATTCTTCTCTATTTTTCATACTCCATGCTGCTTTGAACTTAGGACATCACGGAACGTTACAAAGCCCCACAAGTTATTTCCAGTATTTGTTAGTTTTGTGGCATTTATTCTGCCTTATATACACTATTTTACAAAGCATGATGCCCGCACTATGTAATTCACTGATATTTTATTTGTCCACATATTTATTCATTTATTTATCTATTTATTCCTCAACCCATTCATTCCGCTCTAATCACTCATTATATATAAGTATAAATTCATATATCTTAGTGAATTTTCTTTGCTTATTTTTTGTCATAATTTTCAATTCCTTATCACTGAATGCTATTTGTATTATCTTTTCGTATAATTTATTCCTTTATTCAACCAATTCCTCTGTTCCTTTGCTTTCTTTTTTAATTTTATTATTTTCTATATATGTATACATGCGCATGTATGTAATATACATATATATATATATATATATATATATATATATATATATATATATATATATATATATGTATATATATATATATATATATATATATATATGTATATATATATATATATATATATATATATATATATATATATATATATATATATATATATATATATGTATGTATATATATATATATATATATATATATATGTATATATATATATATATATATATATATATATTATATACATGTGCATGTGTGCATGTGTGCGTAAGTATACATATATATGTATATATACGTATATATGTATATGTATATATATATATATATGTAGATATATATATATATATATATATATATATATATATATATATATATATATATATATATATATATATATATATATATATATATATATATATATATACACACATACATACATACATATATATGTTCAATTATCTAGTTAACGCTACAAAAGCAACTGTTTATCAAATCTATATTCGTTAAGCACCATTGAGTGTAAATCTTGCTGTAGGATATAATGGCGGCGGGCGGCGAGGGGTTGCGGTGATGATGATAGCTGTGGTGGTTTCGGTGGTGGTATTTCAGCGACCGTCGTAATCACCAAGACACTCAAGATGCTTGTTTCAAGGCAATAGTTACCTTTATTAAACACCTTAAAACAACGATTCTTGAGAAACAAAGATGGCGCCACAAACGTTAAACATGCATGTTGATAGAAAAGTGTGTGAATTTAGTAGTCGACATGATGTGGATTAAATATCTCAAGAAATATTTTAAGTGGAAAAGGAGAAGAGAATCCTCAAAATGGCGGAACTGTTCTAAATTCTACTTCTTCCATTTTTTCTTTCTTTTACTTCCTTCTTCTCACTGCTTTTTATCCACTATTGACCATGGTCATTGTCATGGTGATAGTGGGTGTATGTATTGATGTCTTTGCATGTATAGATATGTGCGTGTGTGTTTATGTTTGTGTTTGTGTGCATGTGTATTTATATGCACGCATGCATATAAATAAATGTTCATAAATACTTATATGCATACATTATAGATACGCCTATATATTAATACATGGGCATACATATATACATATATAGATATATTTTTAAAAAATAACGTCGACCACTAACGTGGACAATTAATGCGCTAGAAATAGATCACATCTTGTGTCTATTAAGACCTAAATTGTTCTCAATATGAAATATAGCAGCATACCAAAAGGTGAGCGGGCAAGACATTTAAAATCACCTAAAAAAGCATTCTTAAACAGGAACCGGTTTCGGATTTAACAAATTCTGGTTTAAGAATGCTTTTTTAGTTGATTTTAAATGTCTTGCCCGCTCACGTTTTGTTATGCTGCTATATTTCATGTTGAGAACAATTTAGGTCTTAATAGACACAAGATGTGATCTATTTCTAGCGCATTAATTGTCCACGTTAGTGGTCGACGTTATTTTTTTTAAATGTAACTTATTCCCTTGAGATTGCAGATAATATTTCTGAATCTCTTTGATTCTTTAGATGTGCTGGCCTCCTGATAATTAATCGATATTAATTAATATATGATTAATTACCAGATTTTATAATAATATTTTACCCATATATAGATATAGATAGATGTGCAAATACATGCACAGATGTATGTATGTACACACATACATACTTATATAACCATATATGTATATGCGTATATAAGCATATGTATACATAAGCAGATATGTATGCATATATATGGAAATATATATACATAGATATATATGTATATGTGTGTGTAATAATTTATGTATATATATATATGCATAAATAACCACATATATACACATAAGTGCACAAAACCATATATATGTGTATGTATGTATATACATATGCATATGTATATATATATATATATATATATATATATATATATATATATATATATATATGATGTGTATATATGTGTGTGTGTATGTGTGTGTACATATGTGTATATATATATATATATATATATATATATATATATATATATATATAAATTCATAAGAATGGTACAACAAGGTACCGATATTTGCTGGAGAATAGCAATCGATATAAAAACGACGCTATTGTATAGCTTCACTGCGTATATACTGGCAAAAATGCGTGTGTGCAACAAAACATGAAAAACTTGTCTTACCTTAGGAAGAACATCCGAAAATGAACAACCCAGATTAAGGATAATACAATGTTGTCTAGGTAAATGCAACTGATGAAGACTAATCAGATTTACGTTGTGAAACGTATTTGAAAAGTCTGAAACCTAGGTATTGCATTATCCTTAATCTGGGTTGTTCATTTTCGGATGTTCTTCCTAAGGTAAGACAAGTTTTTCATGTTTTGTTGCACACACGCATTTTTGCCAGTATATACGCAGTGAAGCTATACAATAGCGTCGTTTTTATATCGATTGCTATTCTCCAGCAAATATCGGTACCTTGTTGTACCATTCTTATGAATTTATATATATATACCCTTATAGGGCTATTTTTTGCTGGAAATTGATACATTTGTATTAATACATTTGTATTGAAATATTTTTCATTATATATATATATATATATATATATATATATATATATACATAACATGTTTAGAGACAATTTTTTATACAGTCATAGTATTTGAAGAAAGATTTTCTAAAATTAAAATCTATTAAACAAATGAAAATAATCTTCGCAAAAACTTTGAACATCACAAATCTTTTGGAAAGAAACGTACTTAATGTGTAAGCGCTTTCGTTGTTTGCAGCTTTTGAGACACAAGGGTTATGAGGTAATTTGTACATAGGAAGTTCTCTTTAAAGGCAGTGTTGTCTATTTCAGGTTTAGTTTCGGATTTAAAATAAAGTATTATTCTTTTGCCTTTCGCAGTTGATCATTTCTTTATTTTGAAAATAATGAACAGTTTAAATTTTCTTTTTGCACGAATGTCTGGATTTCACTGCGTGGAACATTTCTATTCTATAAATATTTCCCTGTAGTCACTCATAATCTTAGAAACCTAAACATCTCACATTTGGCCCATCGATATCTTTCAATCCTACACCAATTATCAAATCTCAGATAATTAAGTAACGAATCACAAATTATCAACAGCTGAAGACAACCACCAAAATTGTAAGAGACTCGAAACAATAGCGAAATTCACATTAGAAGAAGAAAAAGCGTAGGTAAGAAAATGCGTAGACCTTCATAGTAAGACTTGTGAAATAGTGAACAGAGCAAAACAAAAAAGAAAATCAAGAATAGGAAGGAACTCGAGGTTAATGCAAATATGAATTGTAAAACAAAAATCTCATTTACAGCATCACATGCCCACAATGCAGTGAGAATTATATCGGGTCAAACAAAATCAAAATCAATATATCGGGTTAGGGTACACAAACAACAAATCAAGCAACAAATCCCTTTAAAATGTTCAGTATTTTAAATCATTTCCTAATTTTCTTTTATATCACATGCCTACGATGCAATGAGAATTATATAGGGCCAAACAGGATCAAAGTTAATACATCTGGTTAGGGTACACAAGTAACAAATCAAAGATTCCTCTCTTAAAAAATGCTCAGTATTTCAAATCATTTCCTATTTTTCTTTTCTAGAACAAATTTGTTCTCTTCACCATATTTCTTTCATTCTTCTATTTTTTTTTCTGTCCTGTTTCTATCTAAAAACATCCACTAACATTAAAAGTGTTTGGATCTAAACATAGACAAAATCACACTCTATCCTAAACGAAAATCCAGTTCTGAGAATTTAAGTCACAATTTAAAGATTAGGTCAATTTCCTTTCTGCAAGAACGGATTATTTCAGGAAATTTGAAGTGTTCTCTCTCATAGAATAACTAAATTACTTATATCTTATGTAGCTTTGCTTAAGCTTAAGGGAAGATTAATGGATTTGAGAAACATGTCATGGCTGCCTGTCTTTCTCACTCGCTCTCTTTCTTTCTCTCTCTCTCTCTCTTTCTTGCTTTCTTTCTTCATCTCGTCTTTCGTTCTTTCCCATCTTTTTATATTGATTCTTTCTTCTTTCTTTCTGTTTTCATTTGTCTCCATCCCAAACTTGTACTCTTTTTTCTCTTCCCTTCTCTTTTCTATACATGCCCCCTCTCACCTTCCCACTCTTTCCCACTCTCTCCCTCCCTTTCTCTCCTTATCGCTCCCTCTCTTCCCTCTCACCCCTCCTTCCTTATTTCTTACATTCTACCTTTCTCCCTCGCTCTCTTCCTCCTACATTCTCTCCCACGCCCTCTCACCTTTCCTCTCTCTCTTTCTCCCTCCCTCTATCACCTTCTATCTCTCTTTTTCCCTTTCTCTCTCTCTCTCTCATGTTGGCTTATTGTTATGTCAGTATGTCAGTTGGTGACGTTATTTCAATGCTGTGTACGTGTGAGATATGAGACAGATTTAACTGTTTTCTCTTGCAGATCAAGTAACAACGAAGAGGCTCTCTTCTCCCTCTCTTTCTGCATCTCTCTCCTTCACTCTTCCTTCTTCTCTACACTTCCCTCTATCACCCTCCCTCTCTCTACATCCCTCTCCCTCCCTCCCTTTCGTCTTTTCTCTCCCTCCCTGTTTCCCTCACCTTCTATCCTTTCTCTTTCAAACCATCTCTCTCCTCTCTCCTCTCTCCTTTTTTTCCTTCCCTGCTTCTCCTTCTCTCTCTTTTTTCCTTCCCTGCTTCTCCTTCTTCTTTCTTCTTTCTCTCTCTCTCTCTCTCTCCCTCTCCCCATTCATTTACTACGGTTTTATGTCTGTTAATGATGTTGTTCCGGGTGGCGGTGGAGTGGTCACTAAAATATAATAACAGTCGAGTACTCAGACTGATCGACTGGACAACAGCCCGGCAATGGATAACCTTGCGCCGGCGCCACAAATTATCATTTATTTATTGGGCGATAAAAATTCTTGCAAATTCCATCCATTTTCCGTTTCCCTCATTCATTGTGTGTGTGTGTGTGTGTGTGTGTGTGTGTGTGTGTGTGTGTGTGTGTGTGTGTGTGTGTGTGTGTGTGTGTGTCTGTGTGTGTCTGTGTGTGTCTGTGTGTGTGTGTGTGTGTGTGTGTCCTGAGTATGACCTTAAACTACACCTGCTAGAAGGACCCTGGTAGGGAATTCCCTAGTTTTGAGGAGTGTGGAACCACCGCTTATACACAGTTGCTCCCAGGTCTATTCTGACCCGGAATAGGATCATAGCTATAGATTAATTAACATGTAAACCATTGAGTGTGAAGGACCACTAGTTTTCGTTAGAACTTCCTTCTAGAAGGTAAACTCGAAGAAAATAAACCTGAAATGCTGTTGGTTTCCGGTAGTCTCAACTCCTGTTTAGCTGCCAATTGTAGAGTATATTGCGCTGAAAAATGGGTTCAGTACAGTGCAACACTTTATCTACTCAAAAAAATTGGTCGGCCCGAAGACAATTGTGCAAGCAGCCACGCAGTGGGACTGAACTAGGAACCATGTGGTTGGTAAGCAAGCCACTCCTGCGCCTATATATATATATATATATATATATATATATATGTGTGTGTGTGTGTGTGTGTGTGTGTGTGTGTGTGTGTGTGTGTGTGTAGTTACCATGATGGCAGTTTATCTGCGTGTACATATAAGTACACACAGCTGCATACAACTACACACACATTTATAGATATAACATCTACATATATGTACATATGTGTGTGTGTGTTTGTGTGCGTGCGTGCGTGTATATGGATATACGTACACACATGTATACTTACGTCTTTGTGTGATGTAAATGCGTATATCTATAGACAAAAAATTATGTATTTTCGCCTGTTCAAGTATATGTATGTATATCTAAATGTGCTTACATCCATTTACATAGCTGCAGACACACAAGTATGTGAATATACGCTCGTGAATGCACGAGGGCACAGCAAGGTATACATATACATATACAAATACATCTACATATTCATACATATATACATACATACATGCATACATACATACATATATATATATATATATATATATATATATATATATATATATATATATATATATATCCTACATACATAGATATGTACATATATATATACATACATATATTTTTGTATATATATCCCTGCATACATACATAGATATGTACATACATATGTATATATATATTTATATATATATGCATATATATTTTTTCATATATTTACACACGCACACACACACACACACACACACACACACACACACACACACACACACACACACATATATATATATATATATATATATATATATATATATATATTCACATCCTTGACGTCTGCCTTGTATGTGTTCTGATGTGTGCGTGTTTTGGTGATACCTGTGTGTGTGTCTGTGTGTGTGTCTGTGTGTGTGTGTGTGTGTGTATGTATTTGTGTGTGTGTATGTGTGTACGTATTTGTTATCTGTATTATGATGTTATGTTGCATTGCGTGTTTTGGTGTGCTGCATACATACATACATACGTACATACATACATACATATATATAATAAAGTTTCACCTACAGCGATATATTAATAATGAATCAATAACCAGACAATTTTTTTTTTACACTTTTCACTCTCACAGAGTTCCTCGGTAGAGTTTCTCGGTGGAATCTAGGAACACGAAAACTACCTAAATAAACAACTAACGCCTTTGACTAAATACATATGTAAACAACCATATAACGGAATAAATAGATAATGTAATATAATAAATGACGTATAATCTAATAAAGTATACTACATGGTTTAATATATATTATATTATATTATATTATATTATTATTATATTATATAATTTTAAGTATGAAATGTCGTGCCGAGGATGGAAAGTAGGAGATAATCATGATAGGAGAGCCATCCGGTCATTGAGTATAGATGAAGAAATATATACCACAACATGAGCCGAATCCTGGTTGTAACTATGGGAATGAATGAACTTCGTTTAAGTTCATTAATATCTTTGGTAATTGCGTGGTAGCGAGCTGGCGGAGTTTTTAGCACGCCAGATAAAGATAACGCTCGGCGGCATTTTATTCGAATTTGCGGTCCGAGTTTTAAATTTCACTGAGGTCGACTGGTACCTTTTGGGAGTCGATAAAATAAGTACCAGTTGAATACTAGGGTCGATATAATCCACTATATCTGCGTTTGTACCCTACCGTCGCTTGTCAACGGTGTGGGTTTGTCTACATCCCCGTAGGCCAGCAGTTCGACAAAAGAGGTCAGTAGAATAAGCAAAAGGCTTTAAAAAACTGGGGTCGACGTTTTCGATCATGCACCCACATGGTCGCAGTCCGTTGACTGACACAAGTGATGTGTAAATTTCGATTTCTTAAGATTACTTCTGATTGAGGTGAGTTTTGTGAAACTTAATTAATTGGGAATAAATTGGGAGTTCTTTCCCTCTCTCTCTCTCTCTCTATATATATATATATATAGATTATAGTTATATATATATATATATATATAACTATAATCTATCGATCTATCTATCTCCCTATCTCTCTCTTACTCTCTCTCTCTCTCTCGATCTGTGTATGTGTGTGTGGGGGGGGGGGGTGCGTGCGCGCTGAGAAAACGCAGTAAATGTTCTTGATAAGCCGGCAATAACCAGTCGGAGCTAGCAGAGTTGTTTTCATATCCGTCCTGCAAAAGGAGAATGGGAGATCGAGGGGGGAGAGAGGAAGAGAGATAGGAGGAAAGAGAGTGAGAGTGGGGCCTTTTTATCAACAGATGCACTACTCCACCAGCGGACATACTGGTGCACATGAATTAAATCGGTACCCGTTTCTCAAAGTATTTTCATAAGCAACTCGCTCTTGAAAAGTCGGTAGTAATCAACTGAAACTCGTTGTGTTGTTCTCGAGTTCGTCCAACAGAGAAAATAGTTTAGTTCTTCACTGATACACTCTGCAAGCGAACGTACTGGTATATGAATGCATAAAACGGGTGCCTCTTACTCGTAGCATTTTCATAAGCAACTGGAAACTGCTTGCTCTTTCTTTCTTTCTATCTTTCTCGTTCTCTCTCGCTTTCACCCTCTTTCTGTCTCACCTTGTAGGATGACTCTGAGAACAACTCAGCGTCTAGTAAGCCTGTTCATTTCAGAAAGAAAGAGCGAGATAGAGAGACAGATAGACAGACAGACAGACAGACAGACAAATAAGCAGATAGACAGACAGACAGAGACAAGAACAGAGAGAGAGAAAGAAAAGGAGTGAGAGAGATACCTGTGGTTTAACCATAAGTTCTATTTCCAAAGCGAGACTGAATATGTATTCATTAAACGTTACTTTGTGAACTTGTTCAATATTTATCAACGTTTATAGAAATCACCTCAGTCGGAAGAAATCTGAAGAAATCAAAATTTCCTAATTTTATTCATCTTTTATTTTTCTTATTTCTCTTTTCTTATTTTTATCCATTTTATTTTATTTTTGTCTCACCTATTTCGCTTTCTTTATTTCTCCTCTGTTTCATTCATCTTATTTTCTTTTAGTTCTATGCTCCTTTCCTTCCATCTCTTTTCTTCTTTCTTACTCTCTTTCATTCTCTTCTTTATTCTCTCTCTCTATTCTTCCCATTTGTCCTTTATTTCCTTCTTTCATTCTCCTCGCCTTATATATATATATATATATATATATATATATATATATATATATATATATATATATATATATATATATATATATATATATATACATATATATATACACATATATATATACATATATATATATGTGTATATATATATATATATGACAACCGATGTCGGAGTGTTTACGTCCCCGTAACATAGCGGTGCGGCTAGAAAGACCGATAGAATAAGTACTAGGCTTACAAAGAATAAATCCTGAGGTCGATTTATTCGACTAAAGACAGTGTTCCAACATGGCCGCAGTCAAATGGCTGAAACCAGTAAAAGAAAAGAATACACACACACACATACACATAAATATATATACATATTTATATCCATAGATATATATATATATATATATATATATATATATATATATATATATATATATATATATATAAAACAGATAAAATTTAAAAGTGGTCACACATTCAATGTAAATGCAGACATGAACTGCAAGACGCAGAATGTAATATACTGCATAACCTGCCCCACATGCAAGGAGAATTATATAGGTGAAACTGGAAATTCCTTATGTCAACGAGCCAGAATTCACCGACAACATGTCCTACAGGAGGAACTACGGAAAATTCCACTAAGTGAGCACCTAGGAACATGTGGGGAAGGAAAATTTAAGATCTTTCCCTTCTACAAATGCTCAAGGAATGATACCTCCTTCAGGAAAAATATGGAGAAATACTTCATAGCAAAATTCTCACCAAAACTGAATGGCTGAAACATGCAGATCACAACCCATCTAGACAGCCCCCTAAAAAAACGGCAAGAAACCCAGATAGTGGGACATTTTTATACCAACAAGAATTGAACCCAGTTACCTAGGTTCTCATATTTCTCTCCTAACTTAATTTGAACTAACCAGCTGTATAGATATCATCACAATTCCTTCCTTCCGTTTTACACCCCTTTCAGACACACACGCACGCACGCACACAAACACACGCGCGCGCGCGCACTCTCTCTACCACTGGACAATGATACCAAAGAATACCAAGAATTTGTCACAGCAGGAACTGGCCAACTGTAAACTGTAAACAGAATCTTCTTCTTCCCTCCCCTTCCCACTGACACACCTTTCAAATACACAGGCACACTCACACGCACACAGACACACACGCATACATACACACACAAAAAAAAAACGCACCCACACTCTCTTACTAGACAATGACACCAAAAATTCTCTTTGAAAAGCAACTTCAAAACGATCACACCTGTTTTTGCCATTCCTTTAAAAGGCTAAAAATAAACTTATCATTGAAAAGAACTAACCAGCTGGGAACCCAATTTTCTTCTTTTCTCTTTCCCATCGACACACACACGCACACACACAGGTACACACACCAACACAAAAAACACACTCTCTCACACACACACACACACACACTCTCTCTCTCTCTCTCTCTCTCACTTTTCCTCACCCTCTCTTACTATCCTATATATATCTCTCTCCACCCCTACACACTCAATAAAACTATATAAAGAGACCCGCTAGAAAGTTTTCTCAAAACAATTTGAAAAACCTACACGACTAGGTGAAAAGCGCTTCATTTAATATGTGACATTAATAAAAATCTGTAAATGTACAAACATCCAGGTTTCTGAGTACCTTAATTAATTTTTTTCTATATAAGTTCTGTACATCACCTCCAAACCTTCAAATATATATATATATATATATATATATATATATATATATATATATATATATATATATATATATATATATACATATGCATATATATTTATATACGTGTGTGTGTGTGTGTGTGTGTGTAGATAGATATTCCTCTTTTTCAACACTTCTCTTTCTTTCTCTCTCTCTCTCTCTCTCTCTCTCTCTCTCTCCCTTCGTCTCTCTTTCATTACTGTAATCTTGCCTTTCCTCTATTATTCTTTGTTGTTCTTTTCTCTCTATCTTTCATCTTTTAACTTCATTCTCCATTCCTCGTTCATTTTTTTCCCCTACTTTCTCTCTCCCTGTAATTTTTCGACCTTTCTTATCCACCTTCCTCGTACACATGCTCCGTCTTCTTCATTCCTTCGTTATTTCCATAGAATCTCTTTAATATCCATCCTTTCTTTCTATCGACTATTACACATTTTCTTTCCTATTATATCATTCTCGCCTTCTTTTATATTATTTTTTCTTTGTCTCCTTTTTATTTCGTCTTTTTTTCTTCTTTCGTCCACTCGTTCGGTATTTCTTTCTCTCTTCCCGTATCAAGTCAGGAATGTGAAAATTAACTTTCAAAAAATAGAATAAATCAACAACAACATAAAAATCGTTAATTTCCAGAATGTTCTTAAGTTACTTTTTGGAATTTAAACTTCCCCAACTCTATTTTTCCTCTCCCTTGAAGTTAATAGTACTGATAGCTACTTTCATATCACAAATGGTCAACCAGAAATTGCTGCATTTGATGTATGGCTATTTATGGCCGCAACAAGATCTTTAGAGATAAGTTCCACGACTCAATTTCCGTGAGGCAATTTCGGAACCCTATTATCACTATTTCACTTCAATTACATCCTTAATAACCTTCAGAAATGCCCCGAACGTCACACGACTTTATTTCACTATCTTTAATGTAAATAAATGAGAAGCCTCGTAAATATGTGGGGAAAACCATACATGGAATTCTAACATGGGTACAAGGAAATATTAGGTTGGAAAGAAATTCGTGTCGCACTTTTGACATGATCTCTTTGAGGATACTTTGTTAATACTTACATTAAATTAAGTATTAGTTTTTACATCTTCATGCTTGTTTTTTCTTTTTTTGATTACTTTATACTATATGGTTAAATTCGTATCGATTTTACTCTTTTAGAATGAGTTTAGATCAAACCCATGTCTGGCATTGCATGCTGTATGAATTCAAAAAGGGCTTCTTCGGTAATGAAAGCAGAAAGAAATATTCGTTCTATCTATGGAAAAGGAGGTTTATGCATCCGAATATGCCAACGGTTGTTTTGCCAGTTTTGCTCAGGAAATTTTTCTCTTGTAAGCAGATTCCCTCGAAATGGACGACCTAGTTATATCAATATTGAGCTTCTCTAAACCGTAAAATCCATAGCAAACTGCGTGAGAATTAGCGAAAAAATTGTTCAATTCAAGTGATACTTCCACCGTAAAACACTTTCGTGAACGAGGAAAAGTGTCTAAACTTGGTCGGTGAATCTCTCATTATCTGACAACTGCTCATCTTAATAAAAGAGTTGTCCTCTACTCGTCATTGAAGAATAGACTTGCTACCGAAACGTTCTTGAGTTGAATCGTCACAAGTGTTGAAAAGCAGGTTCTCTATTATCATATCCAATGGAAACGACAATGTTTAGCACCCAATGAAAAGGGAAAATCCTTTCCTAAAGCAAGACTACACTCAAGAAAAGTCATGCTCTGTCTTTGGTGGGTTTTGTCTATCATGAAGTGGGAAACCAAAACGAAACAGTTGATGCTGAGAAATGAATTGGAAGCATTGCACAAAAATTTGCTGTAAAACCGCCCATCATTGGTCAATCGTTGGTGTTGTTTTTTAACGAAAATATAAGGTCACATATTGTCCAAGTCGCTAGGAAACGATTCTGGCACTAAATATGGAAGTTTTGGATCATCTTTTTTACTCTTCAGATGACACGTAAGGTTTATTAATTGTGAAATGGTTTCAGCTAAAAAAAAAAAAAAACTAGGAAAGAACAGTTGATGTCTGATTGTAATTTGGGCCTTTATACGGTGTTCCCTCGAATTATTTTGGATAGTCATCTTCCTCATTAGAGATTTGTTTTACTGAAATTCTATTGTTATATCCTTCTTTATTTTCTTGTTCACTATATCGCACAAGTGCATCATGGGTAAGTTATTTATCCTTAATTCTAACTTTAGATTGATCATAGCTGCAGTTACTGTGATTTCAGGCCAAAGAGGCTAATAAAATATATTCTTTACTACAGATTACGTTGCGTTAATTAGACAAGATGACGATAGTGGAACTGTATTAATTCCAGTAATATTCCAAGAGCTAGAACATATTCTTCAGTGCAAGATGAACTCACGTACAGAGAATTAAGTGCTAAGTGTACCAAGATATTTTTTTCTTTTATCTCCCAGACACAACCAAATACCTGCAAGTTGTTATATGGAAGTTATATTTAAATTTTATACCATTTAACCTTCGTTTAGCCTTAACCAGTGGTACAATTATATATCAAAATTAATCGAATATATTTTTTCAAGAAACCCGGGATGAAGATACTGCAGTTCAAATACATACATACAATCATATATACATACATACATACATACATACATACATACATACATATATATATATATATATATATATATATATATATATATATATATATATATATATATATATATATATATATATATATATATATATATATACACATATATATATAGATAGATATATATATAGATATATATATATACCCATACACACATTTTACACGCTTAAGAGGATCGAGTAGATTTTAAGAGTTTTTTAAGACTTTACGTTCCATTCTACCTTTCGGGAGAAATTCTCTACGGTGGATATATTTTCCGCTGAATTTCTTCTCGAAAAGATAATAAATATTCGCAATAAACAACAGAATCTGTTTTTATCTGAATTTCGTTTTCCTTTCCCTTTCTTTCTTTTTTTCCTTTTTTTCTTTTTGGAGAAGTCCCAGAGGCATTGGAAAGATATGAATAATAGTCAAGTTAGTCAGCCGAATTCTTTGCAAACAGGATAAGAAAATGAAGTTAAACTCAAACCGCCAGGTTACTGGGTGTAAATAACTCGAATATTTTGGCTGGAAATTCTTCTGTTTTTCTTATAATTATTGACCATTTCCTAATATTGAAGCAACCAAATCGTTAAAATCATTTTTTAAACTTCTAGATTGTGAGATTTTTTTCATATCACAAACATTATGATGTTTTCGGAGTTAGCTATTTAATTCAATTGGCAATTCATTGAAATACTAGATGTTAAAAATTATGAGTATAGTCTACTGATGGAGTTGGAATCATGAAAGTAAGTTTAACGAACCAAGAGTCAGTATACAATTTCAAATCAGAGTCGTTACTCTTTATCCTCAAACCACACATGGAAAAAACATTATTCAGTATCATAAAAGGATCGTCACAAAATATTAAAAAGAGCGAAAGCAAACATTGGAGAATCATTCTCTATATCTTGCCATATAAAAATGTATGTTTTTTGGTGTAGACCTCAGTTTTGCGCTCAGGTAAGTAAAATTTTCCATTGAGTTGGAAGATGCATTTTTTTCAAAGAATTGTTGTTGTTGTTGTTGGCACTCCATCGCTTACGACGTTGAGGGTTCCAGTTGATCCGATCAACGGAACAGCCTGCTCGTGAAATTAACGTGGAAGTGGCTGAGCACTCCACAGATACGTGTACCCTTAACGTAGTTCTCGGGGATATTCAGCATGATACAGTGTGACAAGGCTGGCCCTTTGAATTACAAGTACAACAGAAACAGGAAGTAAGAGTGAGAGAAAGCTGTGGTGGAAGAGTACAGCAGGGTTCGCCACCATCCCCTGCCGGAGCCTCGTGGAGCTTTAGGTATTTTCGCTCAATAAACACTCACAACGCCCTGTCTGGGAATCGAAACCGCGATCCTATGACCGCTGGGCCATTACGCCTCCGTAACCACCTGGCCATTACGCCTCCCTAACCACTGGGCCATTGCGCCACCACTATGTTGACTGACACCAGTGCAATTTGAACTAAATACCATGGGGCATTTTATCCAGCACTTTAGCGAATCCGCCGTCAGCCAATTTTCTGTATTATTTAATCCTTTCTACTATAGACACAAGGCCTGAAATTTTGGGGAGGGGATTAGTCGATTACATCGACCCCAGTGCGTAATTGGTACTTATTTCATCGACCCCGAAGGGATGAAAGGCAAAGTCGACCTCGGCGGAATTTGAACTCAGAGCGTAAGGACGGACAAAATGCCGTTAAGCATTTCACCCGGCGTGCAAACGATTCTGCCAGCTCGCCGCCTTCATTTTCTGTATTTCCTATGAATATATTACATTTAACCTAAAAGAATAACATTGAGATATCTTCCCCGTTCACCGTAGTCTACATTAAAGCATTGATTGGGCAAACTAACGAAGGAGCTCCTATGTGGCTGCTCGACCTGTTAGAAATAGTAGCCAAATGGCCTTCAGATCACTCTGCCCTACCATCTTCAATATTTAAAGGATATATTCGGCAATGTACTACATGATATATTGGGTTGGTGCAGAATCATGGCGGCTTTTTTTCAACAAATTTTATTCAACAAAAACAATAACATGTAACAAAAACATCTTTAAATGATTATTCCGGAGCATATTCACCATCTACTTCAATTACTGCTTCCCATTTGCTTGGTAGACGGTCAGACCGTCAACTAAAGATGTTTTTGTTAAATATTGTTATTGTTTTTGTTGAATAAAATTTGTTGAAAAAAAAGCCGCAATAATTATGCACCAACCCAATACAAAAAGGCGGGATGGCCACGACTGGAACACGTGTGATCATTGGTCTGCTCGCATCAGGATTACTGAGGGGTTAAGCAACAATAATAACAAGAACAGCAGCAGCAACAACAACAATAACACCAGCGGTAGCAGTAGCAGCGGCTGCAGCAGCAGCAGCAGTAGCAGCAGTAACAGCAATAACAATCGGAAGTTGAAAATTGTTTAAAAAGCAAAACTAAAATCGAAAATATATTTCAAAATTTCTTTTTTATTTTTTACATCTTTTTACATTTTTTAATTTTTTAATTTTTTACATTTCTTAGTTTTTATTTATTTCTTATGTTGTTATGATTATTATTATTATTATTATTATTATTATTATTATTATTATTATTATTATTATTATTATCATTTTTTTTTACAACTTATCAATTATGATGAAAATATTTTTCTTCATTTATTGATTTTTTTTTCCTGCTTTCAAAACAGAAACAGAGAAATCTACATCTGTTCTCACACTTACCTTTTCGAAGCATACATTGGAACCACCTGCATTCGAAATATATTGATTACAGTAACTCTCTCTCCCTCTACCTCTCATTTCTTCTCTCTTTCTCTCTCCTCTTTCTCTCTCTAAGATTCATATACATACATACATACATACATACATACATACATACATACATATATATATATATATATATATATATATATATATATATATATATATATATATATATGTATGTATGTATGTATATATATGTATATATGAATGTGTTTTTGCATGTATATATGTGTGTGTATATATATTTAATGCTAAAAAAAACACGAACGTCTTTTTGAATACTTAAAAATAACAAATATTGAATAAAGGATTCAATGCAAGTGTAAATTCTAATATTTCTTAGAATTTTTGTTGATAGTGACTTCGCAGTTTGGTTACTGTCTTCTAACTACATAT
>NC_142933.1:88245669-88255669 GCF_046866305.1 Octopus bimaculoides
ATGTGTGTATGGTTCGTGTGTGTGTGTGTGTGTGTGCGCGCGCGCAAAGAAAGCAGCACTTAATTCATCATAGATTAAATTCGGATTTTGAAAACCTTACATATTTTGTGAAGCTAAATTTCTAATAACTCTATGAATACATATATACATACATACATACATACATATATATAAATATATACATACATACATACATACATATATATATATATATATATATATATATATATATATATATATATATATATATGTAGGTAGGTACGTAGGTAGATAGGTTTATATATGTATGTATATATGCATATATATATATAAGTATATATATATATATATATATATATATATATATATATATATATATATATATATATATATATGTATATATATATATATATATATATATATATATATATATATATATATATATATATATATATATATATATATATATATAAACATACACACGCGTATGCGCACAAACACATGTACATCCACTGCTAGATTAAGTAAAATGTCAACGCATGCGAATTATCTATTTGGTGAATAGTATACAAGAATTTTAATGAGAAAAAAAAAAGAGGAATTAAAGCAAAGCATAAGAAATTAATAATTAACACACACACAAACAACTTTCAAACAGTGAAACAAATAAAGATGGCGGCTGTAAGCAGAGGGAAGGCGAATAAGTAGTATTTTACCTTATACGACTACTTAACAATAAAGCTTGTAGCCTTAAATAATTGGTTTTCTTTTGGCTTCGTTTCGCTTCTTGTTGTTGTTTTTTGTTTCTTTCTTTGTTTTGAAGAGTTTTGTGGGGGAATTTTTTTTTGTTTCGCTTTTTTTTTTCTTTTGTTTTTTTGTGCCTCTAATCACATTTATCTCTTCAACGAAGCATTGTTGTTCTGATTATCATCATTATTAAAAACTGAAATCATCATCATCATCATCATCGTCATCATCATCGTCACCACCACCACTACCATCACTACCACCACCACCACCACCACCATCATCATCATCATCATTATTTTCATTATCGGTATAGTAATAATAACAATATCATCATCATCATCATCCTCATCATCATTATCATCATCCTCATCATCATTATTATTATTATTATTATTATTATTATTATTATTATTATTATTATTATTATTTATCATTATCATTGCTTATTCTCCTCCGTCTCCTTGTCACTGCTATTGTGTTTGTTGTTTGTTCTCTGCTGCTGTTGTAGATGGTCTTCTGCGTGGAATCTGTCAACTTGGAATTAATGCTGTATGATGAAGTTATCCGGAAGATATCCTTAAGGGTTTTACAGTCTACAACCCTCCCCTCACACACACACACACACACACACACACACACACACACACACACACATGAACACGCACACATTAATATACATACGTGCGTATATGTATGCGTGTGAATGAATGGGTGGATAAAGCGATACGTATATACATGTCTGTATAGATGCATTGTTCTTCCATGTTGTTCTCTGTATACTTACACTGGCTAAGCTTACTTATCTTTTTTCGCATAATTGTAATTGTAGTTTCTTATGCTTGTTATTTGTTGTTTATCTTAAGTTTTGCTTAATATTTCTTTAATCTTTAATAGACATTTCTATGTAGATAAATAGTTTGATTCGCAATCATGTGGTTTCGGGTTCTTTCGCACATCGCGGCACCTTTGGCGCCTTGTTCCATGCGGGAAGCTCTCACATGCTTAAGATATATATATATATATATATATATATATATATATATATATATATATATATATATATATATATATATTCATCCATACATGGATACATACATACATACGTACATACATACATGAATACATACATGCATACATATATACATATTTACATGCATATACACACACATGCATACATACATACATACATGCATGCATACATACATACATACATACATACATACATACATGCATGCATACATACATACATACATGCATGCATACATACATACATACATACATACATGCTTACATACATACATAATGAGAAACTCTAGGGAAAACATCAAATCTTCTTCTTGCATGAGGGCGTGCAGAGTCTTCTCTGAATTGACCTCACTCCCTCGCGCAAGTATTCCGGCCCTTAATTCTTTACCCTCAAAGAAACCCCCACTGCATCCCGGTCTTGACTCCTCAATACCTCTCTACAGCCATATTTATGGATTAATGTAAGGTAGCGAGCTGTTAGAGTCGTTAGCACAGTGAGAGAAAAAAAAGGCTTAGCGACATTTCGTCCGTATTTATGTTCTGAGTTCAAATTCCACCGAGGTCGACTTTGCACTTTTCAGGGTCGATAAAAAATGGATCAGCTTAGAACTGGGGTCGATTTAATCGACTATTCCCTCCTCTCGTATATTTGCTGGACTTTTGCCAAAATTTGAAACTAATAATAGTGATGGATGTGAGGCTGATAGCAGTGGTGGTTATGGTTGTTATGGTGAAGGCCGAATGTTTGATGCTGCTGAGGATGTTGAAAGGGGGCAAAGATGGTCCGAATGATGCAGCTTGGGTGATATTGTGCTATTGTGTATAGGGTGACGGTGCTGATATTTGTATTTGCAGTGATTGTTATTAGCAGACGACAGAGAGACGGTATTGAGGCTGGATTGTTGTTATTCTCTTTTTCCTTCATTGATCTTTCAGTTTATATCTTTTACTTGTTTCAGTCATTGGACTGCGACCATATTGGAACATCACCTTGAAGGGTTTAAGTGCAACAAATCGTCTCCGGTACCTTTTTTTAAGGTGTTATAGATATTCTATTGGTCTTTTTTCCTGAACCGCTAAATTACAGGAAATTTGTTGTTGTTGGCACTCTGTCGCTTACGACGTCGAGGGTTCCAGTTGATCCATGAAATTAACGTGCAAGTGGCTGAGCACTCCACAGACACGTGTACCCTTAACGTAGTTCTCGGAGATATTCAGCGTGATACAGAGTGACAAGGCTGACCCTTTGAAATACAGGCACAACAGAAACAGAAAGTAAGAATGAAAGAAAGTTGTGGTGAAAGAGTACAGCAGGGTTCGCCACCATCCCCTGCCGGAGCCTCGTGGAGCTTTAGGTGTTTTCGCTCAATAAACACTCACAACGCCCGGTCTGGGAATCGAAACAGGAAATTTAACAAACCTACATTTACTCGAATGTCTGAAGATTCGTGATTGTTTTTCTTGGAAACGTGACAGCTGTGGTCTTCTATTGCCTTTTATCGGTCTATTTTCAGTTTACTCCGCCGGTCTCCCGCTCTCTCGAAGCTTACCCTTGAGATACAAAGCTTATTTAACTCTCAGGTATGGAGACTGATTCACGCCACATCAGAGCACGTTCAGTCGCTAGTTTCCTGTGTGACATACACCTGATGGACACAAATCCACCGAGACTGAAATGCTTCGACCACAGGTCCATTTTCTTGTATTTTATCTATAATTAGGGCCCTTGCCTTATACTAACACCCTTGACCAGAAATGAGCTGGGAATTGTGATGACTAAGGAATAACAACTTCATTTCTATATCTAAGAGATGAGGAATTACGTACATTATTTACATTATTTACAATATTTACATTTGACGGATATTTGTCCTCATCTTGTTTGTTGTTAACACAACGTTTCGGCTGATGTCGATCACGGCGGTGACGACGACAACGATGATGATGATGATGATCATGATGATGATGATCATGATCACGATCATCATCACCATCATGACGACTATGACGACGACGACGACGACGACGATGATGAAAAATGATGACGATGATGCTGATGGTGGTATTGATGAAGACGACGACGATGACGAGGCGGAGGAAGAGGAGGAAGAGGAAGATGATGACGACGATGATGATGATGATGATGATGATGATGATGATGATGATGATGATGATGATGATGATGATGATGACTATGATAACGGTGTTGTTTGGGTGTAGGACATGGTAGCATTGATAGTTTTGAAGAGAATAATGGTTGTGGCGGCAATGGTCATGGTGATGCTGGTGAGGGGGGTTCGGCGACGACGGCGGCGGCGGCGGCGGTGGCGGTGGTGATGGTGGTTGGTGGTGGTTGGTGATGCTGGTCTGCAGTGGCTACGGCCGTTGTTGTAGTACTGGTAGCAATGGCGGTGGTTGCGGCTTGTCTCACAGCGTAGGTTGCCGCTGTTGTAGTTTTAATTAGCGTCTGTTTGTAGATTATTGTCCCTAATAAGCTTGTATTCGCCAACGCAGTTATTATAATCGCCGTTGTTGTTGTGTTTGTTGTTGTTGTTGTTGTTGTTGTTTTTGCTGTCGTTTAGCCCCAGGTCAGACTAGATCGAGTGCACTTATGATCAAAAGCATTCCAACCGTAACTATTATATCTTCCATTGTTGCTGTTGTTGTTGTTGTTATTGAAAATGAGATTGCATTTGATAACATTGTAGTGCTTTGCCTTTTCCAGAGTAGTTTAGTCGGTTTTGTGGCTGTTATTATTATTGCAATGTTATTCATGCTGCTCTTGTTGCTCCTTAGCCCCAGGTCAGGCTGGGACTAATGGTCATTGAATGTTGTTATAGTCGTGGGTGATGTTATTTGTATTGCTTTCGTTGTTGCTGTTGCTGTTGGTGTCTTTGTTTTAAATGTTCTATATATGGTATCAAATATCATAAATTACTCTTACTGTTGGTCAATAACAGGCGCACGCGCAAGAATGTGTGTGTGTGTGTGTGTGTGTGTGTGTGTGTGTGTGTGTGTGTGTGTGTGTGTGTGTGTGTGTGTGTGTGTGTGTGTGTGTGTGTGTGATGTATAAGCATTATATACTCTATTTCATTTCATTAAGCTTAGACTTACTTCATTAGGAACGATATAACTTGCTAGACTCCCTTGAAATAGTGAGAAAAAACGACTCCAAAAACCAACATTTGTTGGCACTCCGTCGCTTACGACGTCGAGGGTTCCAGCTGATCCGATCAACGGAACAGCCTGCCCGTGGAATTAACGTGCAAGTGGCTGAGCACTCCACAGACACGTGTACCCTTAACGTAGTTCTCGGGGATATTCAGCGTGACACAGTGTAACAAGGCTGACCCTTTGAATTACAGGCACAACAGAAACAGGAAGTAAGAGTGAAAGAAAGTTGTGGTGAAAGAGTACAGCAGGGTTCGCCACCATCCCCTGCCGGAGCCTCGTGGAGCTTTAGGTGTTTTCGCTCAATAAACACTCACAACGCCCGATCTGAGAATCGAAACCGCGATCCTATGACCGCGCGTCCGCTGCCCTAACTACTGGGCCATTGCGCCTCCACTCCTAAAACCAACAGACAGACAGACAGACATATACACACACACACGCACACACGAGGAAGTACTGAAAAGTTCCTGGCTTTAAGGGTTTCGCGAAAGGCCAGGCTGGAGGCCCAACCTTCCGAGTTCTTTTACAGGGCTTAGAAAAACTGAAGGACCGCTGCAATAAGTGTGTGAATCTGAGAGGGGGAATATATTGAATAAAATCATGATTAACTGCTCCTGTATTTTTGTTTTACCTAAAGCTAATAACTTTTCAGCACCTCCTCACATACATATATACATACATACATACATACATGCATACATACATACATACATACATACATACATACATACATACATACATACATACATACATGCATGCATGTATACATGACAATCTGGGGTCGATTTGCTCGACTAAAGGCGGTACTCCAGCATGGCCACAGTCAAATGACTGAAACAAGTAAAAGAGTAAAAGGGTAGATATAATCATGTATAGTAACAGAGATGGTGAAATCATGTGTAAGTATGTATGGACGTATGGTCCATATTCTAAGAACTTGTGAAGGCGCGTGGCTACGTGGTTAGGGTAGTCGGTGCAAGATCGTAAGGCTGTGAGCCCGATTCCAAGTGGCACGTGGTATCCTTGAGCAAAATTCTTTATTTCACGTTGCTGCAGTCTTCTCAGCAAGCAAAAAATAGCACTGCCTGTATCTTTCAAAAGGTCCGCCTTGTCACGTTACATCTCCCTGAGAACTACGTTAAGAGTATGTGTGTCTGTGGAGTGCTCAACCGCTTGCACATTAATATCACGAGCAGGCTTCTCTGTTGATCGGATCAACTGGCACCCTCGCCGTCGTAACCGACGGAGTGCCAGTATTCTTATAATAATAAAAATAAATGCTCCCTTTTAAAGCCTAACCAGGCTCATGAGCCCGGTTTCCCAGTTTCTATGGTGTATGTGTTACCCAGCTGGACGGGACGCCAGTCCATCGCAGCGTTACTCATTTTTTCCAGCTGAGTGGACTGGAGCAACGTGAAATGAAGTGTTTTACTCAAGAACACAACGCGTCACCCAGTCCAGGAATCAAAACCACAATCTTAATATCAGGGTGCTGACACCCTAACCACCAAGCCACACGCCTCCACGCCAGTATCTTTATAGATTACGAAAAATTATAAAGAACTTTTAAATTTGGGAACCAAAGTTTTCCGTTTGTAACAGATAGCATTAGAAAATATTGCAAATATACAGGATTACTAAGTTATGGTTGAGCTGTTTTAAAACGATATTAAAATGTTTGTATTTTAATTAAGATTTCAATTTTAATTAATTATAAAGTCTTTAAAATGCAAAGTGAAAATTCATCATTAAAAAAAAATATCCCCCTATAAAGTTTGTATTTTAACTAATATTTTGATTTTAATTAACTCTAAATCATATATGGGTTGATTAACCAACCTGTTTATAAGGAAATACAATGAATAATCATGACTTCAAATTTATTGCTAATTGATTAATGATAATTAGATGAAGGACAACTAATTTTTTTTTCTACACAATATTTGTCAGATAAATTCGATCGGTTTTGGGGGTTTTGGGGGGGGGTTTTCTACTTGGTACGCCATCGCCATATGTCTGAAGAGGTGAAATTTATTCAAATTTTGAAAAACGAAGAACAAAAGTTGTAGAGGGAGAATAGAGCTACAAAGAAAGCATAAAACACTACTATGGAAATATTTTTCATGCTAGTTCAAATAACATTAACAAGGATTGTAAAAAATATCTTTCTTTTTTTTTAATGGAAAATAAAGGACTAACGAATTTATCTGACAACCTAATACATCTTTGTAGATTTCGCATGGCAAAAAAAACAACAATATTGTTTTCTATTCTAGGCACAAGGCCCTAAATGTTCGGAGAAGGGGCCAGTCGATTAGATCGATCCCAGTACACAACTAGTACTTAATTTATCGACTAAAGTACAATAATAAACCAACATAGACGCAGGAGTGACTGTGTGGTAAGTAGCTTGCTTACCAACCACATGGTTCCGGGTTCAGTCCCACTGCGTGGCACCTTGGGCAAGTGTCTTCTACTATAGCCTCGGGCCGACCAAAGTCTTGTGAGTGGATTTGGTAGACGGAAACTGAAAGAAGCCCGTCGTATATATGTATATATGTATGTATGTGTATATGTTTGTGTATCTGTGTTTGTCCCCCTAACATCGCTTGACAACCGATGCTGGTGTGTTTACGTCCCCGTGACTTAGCGATTCAGCATAAGAGATCGATAGAATAAGTACTCGGCTTACAAAGAATAAGTCCTGGGGTCGATTTGCTCGACTAAAAGACGGTGCTCCAGCATGGCGGCAGTCAAATGACTGAAACAAGAAAAAGAGTAAAAGAGTAAGAGCTCTTTCAAGTTGAAACCGGTGCAACATGAATGCTAGCTGTTGCATTGGTAAGAAAGCCAACTTCAGCTTATAGTGATTTCTATGTTATAAATTTTTTGAATATGATGGCTTCGTTTTACTTAGCACTTTGGAGTCATTTATCAGAGTTCATTCTGTTGCAATCATGAAAATGATCACATCCACAGCAATTTCTCCTCTGAGTAATCCAAGTCATTATGTAAATGAAGTCTTATGCTTAATTATTAGAATCTCTGCACACTTATTGACTTACAGATGGCACTAGTTGCAACCAACTTTTTTTCAACACACAATAGGAGCTGGACATTGGACGTGTTGGATGTAAACGTGGACTGAAAAACTGGAAACCGACGAAATACACGTTAGTTTTACGGTTTTGTCTTTTTTTTTACAATAGCGCAACTGTTTCATTCACACTGAATTCTCATCAGCGCAACGTCACAGGCATAATACGAACCATTTTCCTTCCAATTTAATTCACTGGTACCCTTTCAACTGGTCCATCATCCACTTCCACAGGCACACACACATATACACACACACCTACGTGCACGCGTACACACATGCATTCACACACGCACACGTGCCTTTATATATATACTCACATACAGACACACCAGAAAGCGAACTAAAATACCTTTAAAAGTTCGTCGGTGTGATGATAATGGTATTGGACCAAAGAATTTTACTGGAATCGACGCGAAGTTATGTAACAATAGACGCCGAAACTCTTTGTTACATGTGCGTGTGTATATGTGCTTTTGGCGAATGTTGGATGGATACATGTGTGTGTGTGTGTGTGTGTGTTTCTGAATGCGTATGTGTGTGTGAATGTACGTGTGCGTCTAGTCTGTGTGTTATATGGTTTCTCTATATTGCTAACAGTTCTTGTAATCTGGAAATCATGACATAATAAAGAATGAACTCTTGAAGAATTATTTCTTTCGGAATTTGCTGTTGATTTTTGTTGTTGTTGCTGGGAATTCCTTTGTGTTCTTTCGACTGTTGTTATTGTTTTTGTTGTTATTTCGAGGGAGGATTTTTTACAAATTTTTTTTCTTTGTTTTTGAATACCCACTAATGTATATATTTTTTTTTTAATACTCACCATTCCCTTTGAAATGAATAAATTACAACGATTTAATCAAACGATACTCAAGACACGATATTCGTGTTCTTAAAGAACGGTTCCTTTTCTCTTGTGTTTTTTTCACTGAGTTCTGGTTCTTTTTATTTACGCTCTTCCACCCTTTTGATGTAGTAGTAGTAGTAGTAGTAGTAGTAGTAGTAGTAGTAGTAGTAGTAGTAGTAGTAGTAGTAGTAGTAGTAGTAATGGTGGTGATAGTGAAGGAAATAGTAGTAGTACGAATGGTAGTGATGGTGTTGGTAATATTAGTAGTTATAGTAGTAGTAGTAGTAGTAGTAGTAGTAGTAGTAGTAGTAGTAGTAGTAGTAGTAGTATCAGAAGCAGCAGCAGCAGCAACTGCAGCAACAGCAGCAGCAGCAGTAACTGCAGCAACAGCAGTAACAGCAGTAGCAATAGCGTCAGCAGCAGCAGCAGCAGCAGCAGCAACAGCAGCAGTAGTAGTAGTAGTAGTAGTAGTAGTAGTAGTAGTAGTAGTAGTAGTAATGCTGGTGATAGTGAAGGAAATAGTAGTAGTACGAATGGTAGTGATGGTAGTGCTAATAGTAGTAGTAGTAGTAGTAGTGGTGGTGGTGGTGGTGGTGGTGGTGGTGGTGGTGGTGGTGAATAGTATGAAATAAACTTTACTAGAAAGAAGTAATTATATAAATGAAAATATTGAGAGCGAGTGTTATGAATAAAGAGGCTCCCTGATATAAGTTTAAAATGGCTTACTCAATGACACGTATATATTCAAGATTAATCTTTTGTTACATAAAGGAATTTTGATATTTTTCCTATTAGTCCTTTGTGATTAGTTTGGGACAATTAGTCCACTAACGTTTGAAGGACGTTCCCGATCTCGTCATCAGAAGGAAGCAATGGTTATGATATGCTGTAGCATTTTTATACCGAAGGTCTCAACGGATAGTGAAAAACCGATGCAACTGATAAAATCGCCGATACTTGTTTTAAAAGTTATATCAACCGTTGTATTCTGGTCGGTAGCATGATTTATTTCACGTGTGACGCTTCTATGTATCTGAATGCTGGTTTTTTTTTAAATTATATTTTGCAATTAGTAAAGAAAGCTTTCTTCGGTATTCTCCTCAATTTTTATGGAATCCTATGTAAGA